>NW_028288549.1:300000-566983 GCF_059628265.1 Tinamus guttatus
TGGTGCCAGTTCTGGAAGAGACACTGCACAAGGAAACTCTCCTCACTGCACTAGGGGCATGCGAGGGAGCTCGAGCAGCGGGCTCTGAAGTCCCCCCTCTCTGCTGGAGAAGGGGGCAGAAGCCTGGTTTCCTGCTTCAACCCAGGATCTGGGTCCAATTCAAAAGAGAGGTTCCCGAGGAGACATGCAGGGAAGTGGACATACTTATTTATTTACTTATTATATTTGTCTGAGATGGATACAAGAGAAAACTAAGAAGGAAATAAATGCATAACACACATCCTTGATGAGGGATATTCTGATGAGTGAATGAACGTGGGACAGGTATTGGCAATGACCTCATATCCATTGAACCATCTTTTCTAGTGTGTCCCTGAGCTCCTTGTTCCTCATGCTGTAGATGAGGGGGTTCACTGCTGGAGGCACCACCGAGTACAGAATGGACAGCACGAGATCCAGAGCTGGGGAGGAGACAGACGAGGGCTTCAGGTAGACAAGCATGTCAGTGCTGACAAAGAGAGAGACCACGGCCAGGTGCGGGAGGCACATGGAAAAGGCTTTGTGCCGGCCCTGCTCAGAGGGGATCCTCAGTACAGCTCTGAAGATCTGCACGTAGGACACTACAATGAAAATGAAACACCCAAAGACCAAACAGAAACTAACCACAAGAAGCCCAACTTCCCTGAGGTAGGAGTCTGAGCAGGAGAGCTTGAGGATCTGGGGGATCTCACAGAAGAACTGCTCCACCACATTGCCTTGGCAGAGGGGTAGGGAAAATGTGTTCCCAGTGTGCAGGAGAGCACTGAGAAAGCCACTGGTCCAGGCAGCTGCTGCCGATTTTACACAAGCTGTGCTGCTCAGGAGGGTCCCGTAGTGCAGGGGTCTGCAGATGGCAACGTAGCGGTCATAGGCCATGACTGTGAGAAGAAAATACTCTGCTGACACAAAAAAGGCAAACAGAAAGATCTGGGTAGCACATCCCAAGTATGAGATGGCCCTGGTGTCCCACAGGGAATTGTGAATGGATTTGGGGAGAGTGGTGGAGATGGAGCCAAGGTCGAGGAGGGAGAGGTTGAGGAGGAAGAAGTACATGGGGGTGTGGAGGCGGTGGTCGCAGGCTACGGCTGTGATGATGAGGCCATTGGCCAGGAGGGCAGCCAGGTAGATGCCCAGGAAGAGCGAGAAGTGCAAGAGCTGCAGCTCCCTCCTGTCTGCGAATGCCAGGAGGAGGAATTCATTGAGGGAGCTTCTGTTGGACATTTAATCTTCATTCAGCACATTCTCCAATGAGGAAAAAGCATCAACAAGTTAAAGTTAGAACAAGCTTCTCTGAATAAAATCCATTCCACTCCTCATGGTACCCCCACATGGGTCCTTTCCTTTACCTTGTTCCGCTCCCTTTCTTGACCTCTGGTTTGTGCTGGGTGAGTGTGCTCTGCCTCTCTGCCTGCCTCCAGGGCAGTCAGTCCTGCTCTACTGGGGCGTGTAAACGGAGGTGTCAAATTGACTCATGCATTTGCAGGGGACACCTCGGGATGGGTACTGTGACCTGAGTGAAAGGGATTTGGTGAAGTGTGGAGTGACGGAAAGTGGGAATATTCTCCACTTACTATTGCGACAGAGAGAGAGAGAGAGAGGGAGAGGGAGAGGGAGAGAGGCCACACTCATGACAGCTCTGTTTGAGACGGAAGATCACTGGGAGGGATTAATCTAACCCCCCTTCCAGGCTGCTCTCTTCAACAGAGGTGTCTGGACCTGAATCAGTCACCGCAGTTCCCACTCCAGCAAGGGAGAGGAACAGTGCAGTGAAGGCAGGGGCTGAGCTGACCCCTTCTGGGCATCTCATTTCCACTAAGACGGACCCCATCCTCACATCACCTAAATGTCTTCACTGTTGCTTAAGGGAATGCAGTGGGAGAGGGAAGTTACTGCCTGAACTGCAGCTGAATTCCCCTCCTTAGCTCCAGAGAGCAAAACCAGATCAGCCCAGGCAGGTGAAGGAATGAAGAGCAACAGTATGAACTGTTAGGTCCGGTTTTCGAATCAACAGAGAAAGAGGCAAACACCATCGATATATTGTGCTTTTTAATAATAAGAGAAAGATAATAAGTATTACCAGCTAGCTGGGGTCCGGGCTTTCCCACACAAGGGTCACACCACGGACCCCGACCACTTCGGGCGTCCCCCCTTTTATACCGTTCTTACCCAAGAGTGTTCCCCCATCTCGTTTTCCTGTTTTGCATTCTTGTTAATCACAGAATCACAGAATCACAGAACAGTTGAGGTTGGAAGGGACCTCTAGAGATCATCTAGTCCAACCCCCCTGCTCCAGCAGGGACTATGTTATCTATTTTGCTGAATTAAAACATCTGGATAAGCAGCCCTTCTATCATCCTGATTGAGAGCAGGGCATCCTAACCCCGCCACCTATCAAGGGTCCAGACCTTGCCATGAGCAGGACATCCTGACCCTGCCATCTATCTAGGGTTCTGCCCCTGCCATGAGCAGGACATCTGGACTCCGCTAGTTATCATGGGTCCTTGTGCTCTAAGACTCAGCTTATTCTACGTTAGCTATTTAACCCCTACAGAACTTTCTGCCAAGGGAAAGTAAGGAGCAGCAGACAGAGGAGCACTGAGGAAAGCCTTCACCTCCCCAGCTGTGCATGCCACCCCCCAGTGACATCTGAGGACAGTCCCTCTCAGTCCCCTTGTCCTGCACTGGGAAAGGACCAGGCTGCAGGAGAGACACAGCCCCTCTTCTACCAAGGAAGGGGCTCGTGGCCAGGACTCCATGGCCTTGAGGGGTGGGAGAGGAGACACGGGGCTTTGCTTAGAGGAAGACGTCTCCGTTGCAGGGACTGACTGGGTTGATCCTAATCCCACCTCTCATAGCAATTATGTTTATAGTTCCCTCCCATTTACTGATTGTATCTCCACTGCTGGAGCTTTTCCTGCTGGCAGCTCTTCCTCTGCCCCATGTCTTCCCCCTGTCAGTGTCACAGACACTGTCCCATCCTCTGGACACTCACTCTGCTCTGCAGCAGCCCAGGGACATCTCTGTGTTTGCAGGTGGGGAGGAGAAGGTCAGCCAGACCCTGGTGAGGCCAGAGAAGGTGATGCTGGTGCTGTCTGCACTCAGGGAGGGGTAAGGGACTTGCTGAGGTTCCCCACAGATCTCTCCATTTAAGGGACTGGGAGTCTCAGTCTCCTGCCCCAACCCGGCATCTCCTTTCCATACACCCCTGGCCCTTAACAAACAGGATAAAACTGAAAACAGACTCCGGAAAGCTCCTTGTATTTAACATTAACACTGCCTTGACTGTCCTCTTGGAAAGGCTCCTTCAGAAAATGAGCCTGCCCTGATGGGGGTCTCTCCTCCCACCCAGAGCATCTCCCTGCAGCACCGTGGGGCTTTCCCGGGGCAGGCTGAGTGCCGACCCTCGCAGGGGGCAGAGTCACTGCCCCGGGCACGCAGCACCCTGGGGTACTGGGACACGGCTCTGTATTACAGCCCATGAGCACCTGGGTGCATCCAGGGAGAAGGCAGTTGTGATGCCCTGTCCCTCTGAACGTGCGGCTGGGAATCCCTGCTCTAAAGCACCCCCTAATTCAAACAGGAGAGGCTGGGAGAGACACCCTGACACATCCTATTGATCTGAAGGTGCTGTGCCAGGTTCGGAAGATCCCTCCAGCACCCACAGCACTGTTGCCCCACAGACACAGACTTACCGTGTCAAGGGCTCGGAAGATTTCTCCCTGCACTGAGATTCTCGGGTGTCCTCCCATTCCCGACTGCCTTTCACTTATGAGCGACTCGTCCCAGCCTGGTGCCTGCGGGCAGTGCCCTGAGTCTTGGTGCTCCTTTATGAGGAGCTGCTCCTGGGCAGAGCTGTCTCTCTGCAGCTCCTGCCAGGTTGCCATGGGCGCCCGCAGTCCCAGGAGCCAGGCCCAGCTCAGGAGCAGGGACCCAGCTGGAGATGGGACATTTTCAGTCCCCTGTACGTTTCCGAGATGATCACGGGCCTCCAGGGCTGATGGTTCCTGAAAGGAACTGAAAGGTCACCCCTTCCACCCCTGGCAAATGTCCACTCATGTCCACAAAATGGTCACCAATGGTCTCTCTGTTAGCCGTGGAGAGAGACTGAGACATTGCAGTTGGCCTCATCAGAGGATGGTTATCTAAGAGAGGTGGACATGTCCTGCTCTACAAGACCCTGCTCTCATCTCATAAGCAGATGGAACAGATGCACAGGGACAGAGAACAGTGCAAGTTCATTTCCTTATGCTTCAGGACCTCATTTGGAGGAGTACGGCAGGACATCTAATGCCAGCACATCTAACACTCCACAATCTCAGAAGAGGATTCTATCTGCCCAACTTTTGGGGTCCAGAAAACAGCTATGTGCATGGGAGTTTCTTGTCCAAGCTCCCGTTTTAGTCAGTGGAGATGGTGGCAGGCAGTCAGCTATACACTCACGCTCACCCCTTTGGACTTCAGAAGGGACAAAGGTTGGTCCAAGACTTGTGCAAGTGTCTACTTGCTCTGAGAGAACAATGGGGAGACCCATGTCCATCTCCTGCATCAGCCAGGTGGAGAATCTTCTTGGCCATCTGACATCTCAGTGCCTATGACCCTCTAGAGCTCCACTCACTCAGACTTCTACAGAATCAGACATTGCAAAGACCTTGCATAACTCACTGCAGATCGTTGGTTTAATGAAAAGACAACAGGCCTACTCTGCCATGTCAGATGCATGGGGTGTCCAGCACAGCCACCATGTTCCTAGCACATTCAAAAGGGAAACAAGAGAAAAATCAGGCCTTTCAGAAATGGTTGGTGGGCAAGCACCCTAGGACACCTCAGTTTTCACACCTGTTCCCCAAAACTGATTCCCACCACTGCCTTCATGCAAAGACCCCCTTGGAGAGGGATAACAGCTCCCCTCCTCTAGGTAGCCATGCTACTACTAATGCAGCCCCATAGGTGTCTGGCCTTATTCACATGAACATGCACCACTGGTTCATATGGCCTCCCTTGTAACATGCAGACCCTTCTCTTCAGGCTAGTCCTCAATTCCTCATGTTCAACCCTGTTTTGATAGACAAGGTTATATTCATCCCCACACTATGGGGCTGCCAGGAGATTTCCTTGGCAGTGGGAAACAGCATGAAAAGACAAAATATCCTAAAATATCCCCAGCTTGGGAATTTCTGATTGGGCTTTAGGATGAGGTAATGTCACTTGAAAGGGTAATGCTGTAGTGCAACAGGCCACCCAGCCCGAGGCAAGGATCATCCCTTGGCTTTGTGTTACAAGGAACAGCCATGGGGATGGAGAGACATCAGTGAAGGGAAGGAGATCCTGTGTGAGACCAAAGTGGGGAAGCAGGCTGGGTGTTTATAGGCTGCATGGGCACAACTGCAGGTAGGAGCCAGCACAGGACAGGCTCTGCTGGAGACAGCCTAAGGCACTGCCAAAGCTCAAGGACCCCAAAGGAGGGCGGCATCCTCTTGGCTATGGCTGTTGTCTCTGCCACCAAGGCCTGCCAGGAGACCCTGGGACCTCCTTGTCCCCCTTGCCAACACCCTGAAAGGTGTCGTATCATTGTCCTGAACTGAGCACTGCACACCCCCACCCACACACTGTCCCCAGGATGACCCCGAAAACGTGGGGAGAGGATTTCCCTTCCCAGAAGCTCAGTGACCGAGCTTGGACATTTTGCCTGATAAAACACATCAAGGGTTAATGTGGCATCAGAACCACCTTGCACATTTCCTCTGCCTGCCTGTTACCAGTGATTACGATTTTCTGCTCTAATCAGCTGGGGAGTCTTTGCTGCTAACGACTCTCAGTGGGACCCATTAATGCTCTACAGAACTTTGGAGGTTGCTTCTGACTTGGAATTCTTCAATGTTTTGTTCAGCCTCCTCTCAGTAACTGAAGTTCATAGGCTCAGCACCAAACACACCATGGGACTCATTAAAAAGCAAAAAGTTCTGACCAACTATGTCTCTCCCTGTAATTTTCTTCAAGTCTTGCATGGCTAATTGGAGACGTTTCAGGAGTGTAGCTGAAAGGTGGAGACATAAATAACTACGAGTATTTCTCCTTTTAAAGGCTTTTATCATTATTATTACTATTTTAGAGCAAGTGACAGCAACATTCTCCAGCTGGTGTCAGTCTAGAGTGACTCCTAATGAAGGCTGGACATAGAGGAAAAGCGTGCCACGGAGCTCAGGCACCATATGGACAGTCTTCCTTCACCCCTCCCCAGTCCTTCCATTTCTCTCATCCGCCACAGGGGACTTCCCTCACTCTTGTTAGAGGCTTTCCTATTCCACTGAAGTCTGCAATTGAAGGTTGCAGTTCATCTGCCCCAGCTCACACTTGCTTTCCTTAGAGAAATAGCTGCAAATAGGCACAGGATTTTTCTTAATTGCACAGAAAGAGAAACAGAGCAGGAATAATTTCATAAAGCGTAATTATTCTCTTTGGCTGTAGACTAAGTCCAAGATGCCAACAATAAGGTCTCCCTGCTACAGGGGAGAGCCTTACTGGATATCTTTTGGAGAGACAGGAAAGGCTGGATATAAGCAGAACGTGGGGGACAGGCTCCTGGAAAGCAGAGCAAGCTTTAAACTCCCTGAAGTGCAAACCAGCAGCTGGGTTGCTGAGTGAATAAAGGGTAACGGGAGGATTCCCAATGCTGCAGCTTTACAATGTCCGCCTCGTGTGCTGTGAAGGTCACGTTAGAACTTGTCAATTTAAGCAGGACATGTGGGAATGGGAGAGCCACACAACTCCTAGGCGTCCTGGGCCATGATGTGGGCCATGCCACTCTTGGCAATCGTAGACCTCTCTGTGCTTCTGTACAAGAGCAGGCAAAACGCTCTGATGCAAGTCCCTAGAGAAGAGGGATTTTCTTGGCTGCTCAGAGCGACCCAAGCACAACATGGGGATGTCAAAGGAAGGCCTCCATCAGGCCTTCAGCTGCACAATTTGGAGCTTCAAGGGAGCTCCCTAAACCAGCACTTCCCATGACCCTGCTGACTGAGTAGACATGGAGGAGACAGGGGAGAGAGGAGAGGAGAAAGGGCAGAAACTCCAAGGTGCAAAGAGGCGCTCAATGTGCCATAGACAGGATGATAAAGGCTGAATAAGTAGCAAATAAATGAGTAAAGCCATGCTTCCCTTTGCAGTGGCTTGGAAAGTCCCATCTCTGACAGGATCCAAGGGGAATGGGGGCCTCCCTTCTGCAAGATTGGCCACAGGACTGTGCAAAGACTAGGAGGAGAGGAACATTGGTTGTAGGGATGATCACAAGCTTCAGCAGCTGGGAGATGGTCATCTCACCACCTCGTGAACAAGTCAAAATGCAGCTCCTGAGGCTGGCAGTGCCTTACGGGCTCCATACGGGAGTCTGCACAACAGCACTGCAGTGTGTGGGCATGTCCTGAGGCGCCCAGAAGCAAAAATGTGTGGGAGATCCAAGGTGCTCTACGGACCCGAAAGACAGACCGGGTGCCAGGAACTACCCCCAGGGGAGAAACACTACTTGGAGATGTCATGGAAAAGCCCAAGGATCAGCTAAGGTCCAAGATAAGAAATAGATTTCCTCCGGGTCAGACAAAGGAAAACTTGGCAAAATTCATGGAATCTGGAAAAACTTCCCCACGTTTGCTACCTGGATTGACCCACGGTTTTGAGTCTGGCAGTAACCAGTGTCCCAGCTAAAGCCCTCTGGAAGAAAGATGTGTTAAGGGCACATTGATTCTTTTCTGATGTATCATTTCCATCTCAAGCAGCACAGACCAAGAAACTTTGCTGAAGACTTTAAAAGCAAAGAGCCTGTGCAGCCTGCCTCAGAAGAGCCGATTCCTTGTGCCTGCATTGGAGGATTCAAGGCCCTGCTGAAGGCAGGTCCCAGCAGAGGTCTGGGTTATCCCTGAAGATGGAGATCGGAGAATGTTTCTGCATCCCTGGTCTCCCAGAAGGACCCTGGGGTGGCAGGCTGGGCTCTGGGAGTAGAGTGCTGCTCTCTCCAGACACCTCCTCCCTTCGGAGCACCAAGACCCTGGGGACACATTGGGGCCATCCAGCACTGCAGCTCTCCACGACCTCCCTACCTAACCCGAGGGCTGACGGGCTACACGTGCTCTGCATGAAGGACACACAGGGATAAGCACCACACAGGGACCGGACAGGACAGCCCAAAGTGCCCCAAGATGCAGGAAGCCCAACTCTCCACCCCTTCCATTCTCTTCTAGACCTCCAGCACCTTCCAACAGGCACATGGGACTTCTCCCAACCTCTCATCTCCACACATGGAGGTGACCTCACAGGTGCAAACCCAGCACATCCCTGCTGCTGCCTGTGGCCTTCAGAGACATCAGCTTCCTCAACCCCCTTCCCCACACAGGAACCACTGCTGCCCTCTCAGCTCCTCTCACCACAGAGACCCCCCACCCACCGCCCACGCCTGCCTGCCTGCTGCCGGCCAATCAGGCACTCACAAAGACATGACGTCACAGCGCCGTCCCGCCCAGCTCTCTGGCCCTGCCCTCCAGGGCAGCAATGGCCTCCCCAGCCCTTCCCGGCCAGGAGCCCAGCCCGGGCTCAGCAGCTGCTCCGCGGAGATGATCTCAGCAGCGCAGAGCCCCGCAGGGCCCGGCTGCTGCCCAATGAGGCGCTGCGGGAGCGGTGACCTCACAGTCACCAGGCAGAGCCAGCCCTGCTGCTGCCCAATCAGCTCTGCCCGCAGCGGGGACCTCCCAAGCAGCAGCCACGCCCTCTCCCTGCAGCTGGCCTATCAGGGGCTGCGGCAGCAGTGACCTCATCGTGCCCAGCGCAGCCATTGGCTGTCAGCTGCCATGGCAACGCTGCGCTTTACTGCAGGGACTGTGTGAGCTGCTGTATCGGGCTTCCTCTGGCACTTCCCGCCATGGTGGAGGGAAAGAGGGGCTGCCACTGCCAGGGAAACCTGCCCTGGATTCTCTCCTTCTGCCCCCCAGCACCCACACAAGGGTTGGAGCTGCCCCATGGCAGCCTTGGGGCTCGGGGAAGTCCCAGGAGTCCTGGCTGCCATGTTGTCCCCAAGCAAGGGAAGACCCTCACACAAGACTCATGTGGCAGCTCCCAGCCCTGTGCCACAGCCCAGGATCCACAGGTGTTTTTCCAGTTTCCAGTTTCTGTGTGACACCTCAGGAAGGAGCTCCCAAAGCCCTGGCCCTTGGCGCAGAGCAGCAGGATCACTGGGAACAAGAACTGAGGTCCAGGCTGCCAGTGTTCATCCACCAGTCCCCATCTCACTTGCTCCCTTGCCCTTGGATCACTTCTCCAGCTGAGGAGGAGGATGTTCTTCCCTTCTTGTCACTCAGAACTGCTTTCCAACTTGCCCCTGCTCCTCGGCCTGCTGAGAAGGGGCTCCCAGTGCAGCCCCACTGCCTCCTCTCCTCACTCCATGCCATGGACGTACTGCAAAGGGCAGCCATGGGGAAGGTAGGAGCAGTGCCCAGCAGCGCTGAGGACCTACAGGCTGCATCCCTATGATGGGGAAAATCTCACTGTGCCATCTGGAATTCAGTGTATCACTGCTGTGGAGTTGGGAGAGTCAGAACATGAGCAGGGAGATTTCCCTGTACCTCTAGGAAGCAGTCATCTCTCATCACTGATGTCGTGTTCCAATTTTTTCTGATAAATCCTTCAGGAACATCTCCAGACAGTGCCAAAAGATGTGAAATATATCAAACGGGGCATTGGAGAAGTCACTTGTGCTGCCCTGCACTAAGAGGTCTCTGTACAAGGCAGATCCATGCAGGAATCTGAGGTTTAGTAAATGGTTTGTAGGTCGGCATTTTTCAAACCTGGAATCCAAGTCATGTGGGGTGAAAGAGCACAGAGTGTGCCCACAGGCTGAGATGCTTTGGTGAGCTTCACAAGTCTTTTCTGCTGTGTGTCACTTGATTTGTAGAAGCAGGACAATATTTTGTACATGTAGGACAATATGGGACAGCTTATAACCTTCCATTTAGTACGAAAAGATGCTCTTATTTTTAAAAAAGTCCTCAGCAAGTTTCTCTGGTGTTTAAGCTAGAGATGGCATGCCAGAAAAGAGCAAACGTGCCCTTCACACATCTTTTTCAGAGGGTTTTATCCAGAGGCCTTCTATAAATGTGTCTCTCAGTGTGTCACAGCTGTCCTCCCGCTAATAGAAGGATATATCCTAGTGCAATGCTTGAATATCGGTCTCTTCTCCCAGAGCTGGAGTCAAGAATTTGCTCTACAACTCGCAGCCTGAAAGGTGCTTGTTGCATTTGGGGGCTCTTCGTGGGCTCAAGGTAATGAGCTCCTGGGGAGATGTGTTAGGGAATGAGGGCTGGATTCGTCTCTGGCTTGTGTGTACCCTGTGCTCTTGGAGATGGTGAATGGTCAAGCAGCGTCTGCCTGGGACTGTCTCCGTATGAGAGGGCTGGTGGCAGCTGCCCACAGTGGGGTCCTTGCAGACACAGGGGAGGGAGCTGCAAGAGCAGTTCATGACGCCTTATATGTGAAACCACGGTCTGGGTCTAGGGACATGCCTGAACACCTGGAGGCAAGGACAGTTTGTGCTATGTTGAATTTTACCAGGACCTGCTGAACGACAGTGTGCATTGATAGAAATGGATTTGCATTTAAAATATATCCCCCCCCCCTTTTTTTTCTCCTAGACATCAGAACTGCTTTACTTTTAGATCATTTTCAGTGTCCACGACACTCCATCTGTCTGACCTGGCATGCAAGCATTTCCCTAAACAATATTCCCTTTCCTCTTTCCTCTGCTGCTCGATCCTGTACCTCTGCTTTGTTTTCTGGGGGACCTGGCTAAAAGCAATAGATTTTCGGCTTTCCTGTTCTGAGGAAAGAAACAGGAAACTAAGGGGGAAAAACAAAGAACAAAACAAGAAACATTTTCTTGAATAAAAGCCAATAGGTTACATATTAATTGCAACTTGTAACTGTCACTAAGGCCCTTCCTCACCCTTGCGACTGAAGGCTCCCCGCTCAGGGAAGGGGGCTCAGGGTAGTAAATGAGCGTGGGCAGAAACAAGCCCATGTCGTGAACCTGTGCGCGAGAGTCCCCAGTGTTTTTTCTTTTCCTGGTGGCAGGTTGGGGGTTGATGTCACATGGAGATGAGGGGATGCAAAACCCCGCGGCAGCAGCGCGTGCTGCGTCACCCCCAGTCCTGCTCTTGGCCCAGGACAGTCAGTGCAGTCCTGTGGGGAGGGGGATTTCTGTCGGAAAAAGAGGCCTGGGCGTGGGGAGAGGATCACAGGGGAGAGCAAGGGAGACAGCTCAGGGATGATGACGGGGGGCAGAGCACCAGGGTGGCCTCGTGGTGGGTGTCTGCTATGGAGCGCCTGACGAGGGGCAGCCTCTGCAAGGCGCAGGGAGCCCAGAGCTGTGGAGAGGACAACTCGTCCTGTGCCCCAGGGACCTGCTCAGGAGTGGGGAGAGGAGGAAACGACGCGGTGCCTGGTGTCCCCATGGCGACTCCCAGGGCTTTGTGATGGGGGTGGCATCGTGCCCACAGGTCACTGTGATGGGGCAGTCCCCAAGGTGACCGTGTCCCTGCTCGGGTCTTCACTCTGAGGAGAGCGGCGTGACTAGGAGGAAGCAACTCCCCTTGGTGCCAGTGTGAGAGGTCCTCAGAGTGGTTCCGAGAATGGAGAAGGAGCAGCAGGGTAATGCCTGCTCCTCATCCATGGAAAGGAATTCCAGCGTGCAAGAGTGCACGAGTGAGGTGAGTGGTGGGGTTGGAGGGAGAAGTGGGAGGGACGGGACTCGCATGGAGAGCACAAGGGTGATGGGGAAGGAGCCCTGGGTCAAGATAGTGGGGCAGGAGCTCCTCCAGTGAGGGAACATGTATTCCTGGGCGTGAGAAAAGCAGCCTGACCTGCACTCTCCCCCTGTACTTGGTGCTGGTGAAGTCGCACCTCAAACACTGTGTTAAATTTTGGGCCCATCACTAAGAAAACTAAAAATAAAAGCCATGGAGGCACTGAAGTGTTCCCAGAGAAGGGCACCAAAGCTGGTGAAGGCTTTGGAGCACGGACCCTATGAGGAGTGGCTGAGGGAGCTGGCGTTATTTAGAGGGGAAAAGAGGAGACTCAGGAGAGATCTTATTGCTCTGCACAACAACCTGAGAGGTGGTTGTAGTGCAGCAGGGTTGATCTATTGTCCAAAATAACTACCAATAAGACAAGAGGAAATGGCTTCAAGTTGCACCAGGAGAGGCTAAGTTTAGATGTTAGGAAAACTTTGCAGGTGGAAAGAGTGGTGCAGCATTGGAAGAGGCTGCCCAGGGAAGTGGTAGAATCACTGTCCCAGGCAGCATTCAAGAAATGTGCAGATAAGGCACTCAAGAGCTATGGTTTAGCAGGCATGGTGTTGAAGGGTCTAGAGTTGGACTGAATGGTTTTGAAGATCTTTCCCAAACATAGTGATTCTATGATTCTATGCTATGGATGCTCCAAGGCCCACATGAACCCCATGAGCTCTGTGCTGAGGGCAGAGAGCAGGTCCAGGCCAAGCGCAGCTGGATTGTGCTCAGCCAGGAGGTTCCCTTCGACGCCAGGCTGGGGTTTCCCGTGCTTAGGAGCTGCTCGCACCAACACAACCAACCCCATCACGGGCCTCCTTCTCCCCACAGGTGGGCCAGCAGGAGCTGCCCGCAGCAGTGCAGCGCAGATGGACCCCAGCTTCGTCCCACCAAAGGGACCGGCTGCCGCCTCTGCCCGGCCCTCAGGGCTCACGCTGCTCCCAACACGGCATCGCACAGGTACAGAGCTGAGCAGCGGTGACAGCCAAGCGTCCATCTGGGAAGCATGGAGGGAGGGAAAAGGACACCAGTAACCTGGCCTTTGTGGTGGGCTTCGATTGCAGGTGGTGGAGGACACGGCCAGCGATGTCTCCTGCACAGTGCGAGATCTGCATCCCTCCTCCAGCCTTGCAAAGAAGGCTGCCTTGGGACACAGCAGGATACTGACTGGCAGGACAAGATCGGGGACATCAGATGTGCCCAGCTTCCCATCTCTGCCATCCAAGGCAACTTGGCAGACACAGGGAGGCCTGGAGGACTCTGCAGTTAAAACAGCAGGATCTGCAAGTCACACCAAGCTGCCTGCTCTGGAAACGTCCTGCAGGTCTTCTCCCAAAGGAAGGGCCTTTGCCCTGGACAAGGAAGAGGTGGCCATGAGAGTCCTGGAGAGAATGGACAAGGCATTGGAGAGGGTGGCTGCAAATTCCAGCAAAGCTGCTGCCAGGGAATGCTTCCCACCTGTTCCTGGTGCTGGGATGGCTCTGGACTCACAGAAGAGAAAGGAAGAGCAGAAGCTAAAGCCATCGCGTCTTGCCCTGCCTCCACTTCAAAAACCCCAGCAAGAAACCAGCGCTCTAATGCAGGTAAATCAAGAGCATGTGCAGTTCCTGCCTCGATCCAGGCCTGAGTCTTCAACATCATCAGTGGGAGAAGGCAGGATATTTCAAGGGGATGATGAGAGGATGAGTCTATCCCTGAAAAGCCAGCAGCTCTTGGGAAGCTCCTCCTTTTTCCTGAGAGCACAGAGCATTCCTCCTGAAGGGCAGGTGCCTGCAATGGAGAACCCTCAAGAAGCAGCGGCCTCTTCTGCCCCGGATGATCCCAAGCAGGGTGCGATGGCAGCTGAAGGTGTTTCGGAGGAGGCTGGACTCAGCAGCTCCTCCATTGCAGTGGTGCCACCCAGCTCTGCACAAGACGTCACTGCTGGGGGCTGCAGTGAAATGGCCCCACTGGAATCCCCATCGCCCTTCTCACCTGAGCCTGTCAGCCTCGTTCAGAGTGTTGATGGAGAAACTGGCACAGAACTGAGATCTGAGAGCCAGGGGTCTGTCCCACATGGCCCCACACCTCCTGCTGTGGGTCTGGAGGATGCAGGTGTGGGGCTGGGGTCTGCCCCCTTGAGCCGTCCTGATGACGCGAGCCCTGGAGCCAGCCAGCAGCCAGCACAGCCTGATGCCTTGGCACACACCGTCGATCAAGGCACACAGGCAAGCTCGTGGCTGCTCCAGACCATGGAGTGCGACCAAGGAAGAGCCCCTGCAGCTGAGGAAGGGCCGGATCCCTGTGCTCAAGGGGGAGAAAGGGAGGTCAGCAGGGCTGGTACACCAGCTTCCCCAGGCAAGGATGGTGGGACAGGGACACCACGAGGAGCACCGGCAGGGCAGGACCCAAAACAACAGCCTGTGGGCATCACCTGCCACGTGCAAGGAAGGCCGCTGCGTGTGCACGAAGACAACACCGCGCGGTACCTGGGGGTGCTCAGCATCAAGACAGAGGCCCTGGAGGAGCTCGACAGGAGCTGCCTGGCCCGCACGGGGCAGAGCTTGGCGCATATCCGGGAAGTCACTTTCCTGAGGAAGGAGCAGAGCCTGAAGGAGAGCCAGGGCGAGGAAGAGGAGGGCCATGGGGAGCGTTTCTCCCTGTCAGCATCAGGATCCCTCAATGTGAGACCCAAGGAGGTGAGTGCAAGGGAGGGCTGGGCCAGGTGGGAGCCCTCCCGGTGCTGGGGCCGACCCCGGTGCCACTCTGTGACAGCCGGGTTGTCCCAGCAGTGGCAGAAGGAGCCCCAGGAGACCTTTCCTGTTGGGAAAAGAAGCTCCCTTCACAAATTCTGCCTCTCTTTTCCTAGCTCCTTGCCAGAAACTCCTTCCATAATCTATGGAATCCAGAGATCACGCAAGTGGAGCTCCTTAAGGATGCCAAGGGCAAGTGGGAGGTGCTGGAGCGCCTCTATGCTCATGCCCCCAGGCAGAACGTTGAAACATGGAGCAGACACCTGAATGAAATAGCTGAGCAGAGTGATGAGGAGGAGGATGCTGATGAAGAGCTTCTTGAAAGGGAGGAGATAGAGGAAAGCAGCTCCTTGCAATGGATCAGACCCAGTCTGCGCAGCCTATTTGCAGAAAGGGAGATGGATCTCGAGAAGGTGTCCTGCTTGCCCAACATCAAAGAAGCAGAGGCTGCCAGTGAGGGACCTGGTGAGGTGGAGAGCCCCTCTGTTGAGCCAGCAATGCCCAGAGGAGCTGAGGAATCTCTACTGCAGGAAGCTAAAGCAGCAGCTTCTCCCCTGGCTGCAGGCCCTGCTCCCCAGGTAAGCATGGAGCATGTCACCTGTCCCCACGATCCAAGGGAGTTGCTATGTGAGCTGTGTGGGCGGATGTGCAGAGGGGGTGCCCAGAGCTGCCCTATCCTATTGATCCCCCTTGTCCATGGTGCCCAGATTTCCCCTCCAGCCATTGACCCTTGGTGATGTCTGGTGTGGAAGAGATGCTGGGTCCTCTCTGTTTCCAAGTGCCAAAGGTGCAGGGCTGATGTCCCCTCCACCCCTGCGCCATGTTCAGCCCTGCGGCCTGGATGCCCAGCGAGGAGGGAAGGGGCAGCCCCAGCAGCAGCCCCCTCCTCACCCAGTGCACGAGCCCCCTTGTGCCACGCAGCGGCTGCCTCCGTTCCCCTGTGCATCACGGCCCCAGCCCAGCCCTGCTGCTACGGCCCCACAACGAGCCGTGTCCCATTGCCGTGCCAGCCGCAGGTCCCTTCCCTTGGGACGCACAGCCGTGGGCAGCCTCCCTCAGCCCCAAACCCTTTCCCCTGTGCACCCTGGGGCACCGGTACCCTGAGCAGCAGCAGCTGATGGCTGATGGGTGAGTGTTCTTGCTCTGTCCATGCAGGAGGACTCGGAGCCCCAGGAGGAGAAGTCATCGTCCTCCTGCAGCCCCATGGCAGACATTGAGCCAGGTACGTACCCGAGTGGAGAGCCCTGCTGGGGACGGCGGGTCTGTCTGGGACAGCGAGCGGCACCGAGGCCGGCAGCAGGAAGCCCTCGGGGGCTGCTGTGCTGAGGCCACAGCCCCTTGGGAAGCCCTTGGCAGCAGGGACAGGCAGGTGCAGCCCTGCGCCCTGCAGCCCATTGCCCACAGCTCTGCTTCCCACCGCAGGCACTGCCGCCCTCCCGGACGTCGCGGCTCCCCGGCGATGGCGCTCGCGGCTCAGGACGGCGCTTCGGGCTCTGCGCAGAGCGTTCTGCTGCTGCTGCATCGCGGGGCAGCGAGAGGAGTGGTGCAGCTGAAAGAGCCCAGCAGGGCCCCGAGAGCGGGGCTGGTGCAGAGCGACAGACACTGTGTCCTGGGGGCTACAGAGATGCTGCTGCATCGTGTCCCAGAGCACCCATGTGCCCACACGAGCGCTAGGTGGAAACAGCCATCGCCGGCTCCAAATAAAACTCTTGCAAGTTTTTTCTCTCCTTGTCAGTTGTTTTCGGAAAATCTCCATGGAAAGACTAGTGGGGCTGTGGGACTCTAAGGCCATGGGCACTGACTCCGCACTGGCCTTGGTGGCTGGGGTGGGAAGCAGACCCAGCCAAACAGGGCTGCTCATGACTGACACAGCTGGCACGTGTCTATGGTTCTCAGGGTGACCCCAGGTCTCTCACAAGAGCAGGAGATGTTTTCAGGTGTGCACTAGCTCTGGCCTGTGCTGCTTCACTGCGAGTGCATGAATCACTCTCCAGGCCTCCTTCCCTGAGCCTCCTGGGTCCCCCCTGCTTCTCCAGGGACTGCCGAGCCCTCCTTTCCCCAGGCATGCCTGCATTTGCTGTGCAGCCTTTGGGGAACTCTGCCATGGGCTGCCCCATGTTTGGTGAGGCTGCACTCACTGCTCACCCCTAGGCATCCCCGGGGTTCCCCTGAGCTCTCCTGGAGCCTCAGGTTCCCTTCCACAAGGATGGGCATCTGTCATCAGCATTGTCACCTGTGCGACAGCCCCAGGCATGCAATTCAGAGACCATTCTGCACCTCCACTGGCAGTGCTCCCAGGGACAGGAACCCCAAATGCAGCCCTTGGTCCTGGAAAGACCACGCTGGGACTCTGACCTCCTCCCCTGGAGCCCACAGAGCGCACAGGCAGAGCAGAGGCCCTTTCCTGCTGCAAGCCCTTGGGTGTATTGCTGTACTGTTGACCGCAGCTTCAGAAGAAAGACACAAACTTCATGAGGAGATTTCTTTTTATTACAGAAATGGTTTTCTGGAGGCCAGGTCTGGCATAAGGCTGCCCATTGCCTTGTCCTGCTTTACTTAGAAAACACATGGAAACACAACCCCACCACCACTATGGTATGAGAACTCCTGGGGTCTATACCCTGGTTACCACAGAAGAACAGCATAGGAACAAGGAAAATAACTTTACAAAGGGAAAATCCTGCTGCTCTTGGTGGACGCATCTCCAGGAAAGTCTCTGCAATCCTGTGTAGTCTGCAGCGAGAAAATACTCGGGCATTTCTGGGCAATATGCTCCCCTCGCCTTCCCCCAGGGAGAAAGGGGATGATATTGTCATGCATGGGTCTGTCCCCACAAGGTGCTGCCTGACTCCTCTCCCCTCCACTCCCTCTCCACTTGTAGCTTTGGAGCCCTGGAGAGGAAGGGACTGATTGGCAAGTAAAAAGTTAACAACAAAACTGTGGAAGTGCACAAGCTCTGATCCGCCAATGTTGCAGAAGGGTGGCAGAAAAGCTTATCAGAAAAGCTAGGGTGAGACTTGGGGTGCTTTCCCCAACAACCAAAGACAGGGGGAAGTCCTGTGAAGGCAGGAGGATCCCGCTTCACTAACATTTGCAAGGGAAGTCCCAACTCACTAAAGAACTGATACATTTGCAAAGCACCTGATAAGGGACCAAACTCGCCTGGATACTGGAAGGACCACCCTGTGGGGATGACCACAGCAGAGTCACATACTCCTTTCCAAAGGCTATAAAAGATGGAGTCTAGCAGTGGTGAGTTGAGCAGGGATGAGGAACAACACCTGAACAACTCCTCCAGCTGGAGCGTGATGTGAGTACCCCTTCACTCCCCTTAACCTGGGATGCTGGGCTAAGGTCATTGCTTGAAAGGTTGAAGATCTCCCCTGTATATTCAGGGTGAAGTAACGCTATAACATTTTAACATTCTATCTATTTTCCTTTTATTTTTATTTCGTTCTATTTTATTTTACTTTATTTTTCTTTTCCTTCTCTATGGAATTCCTGTTTACTAATTGATCAGTTCATTCCTATAACCATTGTGCCAGTTAATGGTGGATGTTGTTATTGAAAAGATCTTGGGCTGGTGAATAAAAGCAGCTAGCTAAAGCTCCTCTGGCTTACATTACTGTCTGTCTTTTAACAGCAGATAGTGCAACAGTAAAATTTGGTGTAGTCAGTAAAATAGCACAACAGGGACCAGCCCACAGTGACAGCCGGCTGCCACCCTCGCAGGAGAGGGGTGCTCCTGTGCCCAAGGGGTGCTGAGCTCTCCTAATGGATGGCACCCATGATCTCACCTCATCTTTACTTGTTGGAGCCACAGTGTCTCCTTCTGAAGTCCTTTGGTGACAGCGATGAAGGAGACACTGAAAAGTGATATTCATTCTCCTCATTGGTGTATTGGAGATGGAAATGTCTATGATCTGTAGAGTCATAAATAAGCATCGTGTAAAATAAAATGCAGACGCTGGAGGGAAAACACTGAACCTTGATAATGCTCAGCAGAGGCCACTAACAAAGGAAGGTTGTAATACCCAGATCCCTGAAGAAGAACGAAAAGTGACATGTTATCTAAACCAACTAAGAAATAGTTAGTTCAGAAGCAGCAAGAACTGCTGTTCAGGCTGGTTTGCAGCCAGCCTGACTACAAACTGCTGTCTAAGGAAGTTGGAAGGCCAAAGTCACTGTGAGAACGAGAAGGATAGGGGAAGTGAGACCACCAAACTGAGGGATGAGACCCCCTTCTGGAATTTGCACAGGAGCAGTCCTAGAAGGATTGTATAACAGAAAGGCAGAGATTTACCTGCCCCTGGGTGGCCTGCTGGCAACATACTGGCCCTACATGGCTGGATGCCCCAGGGGATAAAATAGGAAGGGCAGATTTGGGGGATGGATACTCCCAATATCGAGGCCAATGTTGTCTCCCGTGGGGATGCCCACTATGATTGTGAGCTTGCCAGCGCCTCCAGCCCGCTACCTTGGAGAGATGCGTGGTCTCATAATTCTGCTGGCAAGTATTATTCAGTAAGTAACCTTTTCGTATTCACATGTAATAACCAATTCATATTGGTTTGTACTTGTATCTACGTTGTGTTAATTAAAGGCGTCATTGTTATTAAGTCCTTGTTGTTAATCCTTGTGCTTGTCCTTGGATTGCCAAATCACGAGCCCATCTGGCACACGAGGGCATCCATGGGAGCTCACATGAGGTTCCTCCATTTCTGATGGTGAAGGGGAAAGCCTCATCTCATGCCTCAACAAAGTCTTCTGGTGAAATTCTAGAGAGGGATTACTGGGGACAATTGCCATGAACCAGAACATGTCTTCTTAAAAAATTAATGTAAGAGAGAAAAGAAAAAGGATATAAGTAATACATAGCCTCAGTGCTATATCACCTGAATAATGGATGGATACACATTGGACAGTTACTGGTGCTGACACTGTGCCAGTTTCTTCAAAGCCTCCTTGATCTCCTTGGTTCCTCATGCTGTAGATGAGGGGTTTCACTGTTGGAGGCACAACTGCGTGAAGAACAGTCAGTGCCAGATCAAGAGCTGGGGAGGAGATGGAGGGGGGCTTCAAGTAGGGGAAAACTGTGGTGCTTGCAAACTGGAAGAACACAGTTAGGTGCAGCAGGCACATGGAAAAGGCTTTGTGCTGGTCCTGCTCAGAGGGGATCCTCAGCACAGCTCTGAAGATCTGCATGTAGGACACCACAATGGAAATGAAACACCCAAAGCCTAAACAGTCACTAACCACAAAAATCCCAGCTTCCCTGAGGTACGAACCCGAGCAGGAGAGCTTGAGGATCTGGGGAATTTCACAGAAGAAAGGGTCCCAGTGCCCAGGCTGCACACGCTCTCCTCTGATTGCTCACGGTAAAGGCTGATGACACACACCATTGGGTCAAATGAATTTCTGTGGAAGAGGTGGAGGAAGAAAGTAGGAAGGAATCAAAAGAGGGGAAATGCAGGCCAGGAGTCCTATCGGTAACGTCTCCAAATACAGGTGCATTTTAGACCCTCTCTGGCAAGCCCCTTTCTGCAGTGATCTGCAGCAGCTGGGAGGAGATGCCTCTGGTGGGGTGGAGGGCAGCTGCATTGCAGAGGCCCCTTCCCGCCCAGGAGGATTTTCTGGGCACTCAAACAAAGATTTCAGTCTGGGACCTTCATGTTTCAGCCCCGGAACACTCAGCGCAGGGCTGATTAGCTGCACATGGGACTTCCTTGAACCAGGCTTTGTCACAAGTCACATCTCCTCAACCATGGAAATGGCCCCAGAAGCTGATCCCATCACATCTGACCTCAACAAGACCTACGGTATTTCTCTGCTTTTATTCCTGTGTACCTAAACTTTCTTCTTAGCTTCTCAGCATTGGGATGAAGACTCAGCTCCTGGGACAGAGAAGGCTCCATGGGCACCCAGCCCCACTGCTGCACTCAGAGCTTCACTCTGTTGACTTAATCCAGTCCCAGAGTGCTCCCTGCAGCTGCCTGAATGGACAAAGGTGGGACCTGTCCCTTCCTCTTCCTCCCAAGCATGTCATTTGAGGAAGCACAGGAAGAATAGGCCTGGAGGCATCCTCATGGCACGGCAATGCCTGTGGCTGGGGTAACTGATCATCCCCTTCCTGCAAATGCTTCCCAAGCCAGGTGCTTGGAGACAAGTTACTGGCAGTGATTATGGAACGGGTAAGGACCTTCCCCTCTGGGTGGGCAGGGGGACCTCATGCTCTTGTCACACCACTGGAAAGCAGCTGTCCACTCAGAGGCCTGTGGAAGAAGAGGGACAGAGCTCAGGGCTCATGGGGTGAAGGTGGTGCCATGTATCTGGGGCCAGGGCACTGCTCTCTCCTAGACCTTCTCCTAGGAAAGCAGTGCAGGAGCAGGCATATCCTGGAGAACAACCTTGTCCATGTTCCTAAGGCCAATGACAGGGTCCCTTCTGTGTGACAACGTGACACGCCAGAAGCAGGGCCATGGCTGCTGTTCGTCCTCTGAGGTCATTTCTGCCCGAGTACCTGATAGCCCCAAAACTTCTGACTCTGAGGACACTTGCTGCTCTGGAGTTGATACGCCAACGGGGGCTCTTAGCTCTCACAGACTGTTGTGACGTCAGCTCAGTGTCTGGTGGTGACAAGGCAGAAAAAGACCCATGGTTTGGGTGTTGGTTGTGTTGGCATTTCTGACTCAGGACCTGGTAGGCCAGTAGCAGGCACATGACCTGGACGTTGGTTGTGAGGTCACTGCTGTGCCTGTCCCTGATAGGCTGAAAGCAGGGACATGGCTTTAATGGTGACTGTGAGGTCACATCCTTCTCTGTAGACCTGAGGCCATCAGCAGGGTCTGGGATGCTCAGGTTTCTCGTCATGTCACCTCTGTTCCTGCTGCTGATAGGCCAGAGCCAGCTGAAGGTTCCAGGGCACATTGTGAGGTCTCTGCTGCCCCGTGCGGGATTGGCCGGCAGCAGCACCAGCCCCAGCCAAGGGCCTGTGAGGTCCCCTCAGTGTGAGCACATGATCAGAGGACAGGACTGTGACACAGACTGTGAGGACGCATCTGTCTGTGCAGAGGGCAGGCCGGAGATGCACTGGTCATGCAGGGCTGTTCCCAGAGCGAGTCCTGGAGATGGAGAAGGAGCAGCAGGCGAATGGCTGCTCCTCATCCGTGGACGGGATCCCTGAAGTGCAGGAGCGCATCCGGGAGGTGAGTGGTGGGATTGCAGGGAGCAGGGATGGGACCTGCACGGAGAACATGGGGATGGTAGGGAAGGAGATCTGGGCCAAGACAGCCCAGCAGGAGCTTCTCCAGCGAGGGGACACGTGTTCCTGCCCATGGGCACTTCCTCTCACACAAAGCAGACCAAGGGGCACTCTCTCCTGTGCCTGGTGCTGGTTCAGGAAGAACAAGGTGCCACTGGAGATGTCCATGGGCCTTGACAGCCTTTGATGCAGCCATTTGGAGGTCCTCATTAGCCCATTCCCTATTCATATCATGTGGTGGATGACGAGAAGTTCAGGGGAGGAGAGCTAGAAAGGTTTGAGACTGCAGAGCCTGGATCAAAGATGTGGCGGGGTGGGGGTGCCTCCCATTTATGCAGCACCCTGTGTGTAGATGGGATGGGCTTTCCCTACAGCCAGTGCTGGAATGTCTGTGTTTGGGTACAGGACAGAAACGCAGGATGCTCTGGGACACTTGCCCAGCAATCACTTCAAGGGGACACGGTTTTCCTGTAGGTCCCTGGCTGTATCTGCTAGAGACATGTGGCTGTGCTGGACACCCCGGGAATCTGACAAGGCCCTGCCAGCACTTTTCTGTGCCATCAAATCAAGGCTCTGCACTGAATTACAAGAGCTTCTGGTTAATCTTGCAATATTCCCATGACTCGACTTACTAGCGAGTGGGGCTGTCATCGTAGTTGGCATCTTGGGTCATTTCAGACAGCCAAGGCAATTCCCCACCTGGACCCCAACTCGTGCTCTAGGATGATGCAGGTCTCCCAGTAGCTCCATCGGAGCAAGCAGGCACTGGCAGCTGCCTTGCATCTCCTCAGTCTCTTCCACTGTCACCAGGTGCTTCTGTGGGAGCAACTGACTCTCAACCTTCATCTCCAGGGACTGTAGTGGAGCTTTGACAAGGAGCTTGTGTGCAGATCTCTGTGCTCTGCTCACTTCCGTTTGGCAAGGGGAATGCCACCATTCGTGTGTTTGTGGAGGTTACAGGAGGGATCTGAATACGACTTCACACTCAGAGCTAGGCAGGTACTGCCCAGATGGATATTTCTGAATCAGCACCTGAACCTTGTGTCAGTGAACTCCCACTTGTCCACTCCTCAGTCTCCTGTCTGGTTAAGGGATGTGAGATAAGGCTTCCAGAGTGAGACATTTCCAACTTTCATAGATAGTCATCCTTTGATGAAATAAATGGCCGTGTTAGAATAATCTCTCTCCAGTCATTAGCAAAGGACAACAGGTGATTATTTTAGTTTATTGAAGTGAACATTCCCCAGGAGGAGGGAGCACAAGAGACAGAGAAATTGGTGAGTTCAGCTGTTCCTCTGCTCCTGAGCGGGGCCAGGCTCCTGGGACGGAGGCAGCTCGTGGCAGCCTGGCAGCACTGCCCATAGACAGCGTGTGCAGGAGCAGCTCCTGTGCCAAGAGCAGCAGGGCTGCGGGCACTGCCTGCTGCTGTGAAACAGGAGAGGAGAGAAGGCAGCGAGAGGGGAACGGCAGTGTGGAGTGGGAGGACAGAGCAGAGCTCACTGTGGAAGTGAGCTCCCAGCCCCTTGCATGGTAAGTCTCTGTCTGCAGGACAATGCTACTGAGTTTCCAGAGGGCTCTTCTGCACCCAGTCAATGCCATCACTTGGTAGGGTTTGGGGCAATCGCTCTCCCTCCATCTCCAATGCAGAGGATGCTTCAGAGCAGGATTCCCTGCCTCAGCGTCACAGGGACAGGGCATCCTGCTTCCTTCTCCCGGGGATGCTGCAGGGCTGTGAAGCTGGGTGTGCACCCAGGTCTGCATGGGCTCTCATCCAGAGCAGTGTCCCTGTGCCCCAGGGTTGCTCCTTGCTTCCCTCCTGTCCATGCTGCTCCTGGTCTTAGGCTCACTTGGGTGGAGAGGATTTCAGCTGCAGTTCAGATATCAATGCTGCAAGTTATGTGAAACAGGGGTCTGCACGGGAGTGTGGTTTTTAGGGTAATATGTAAGTGTGATCATCCTCCAGCTCAAAGCAGTGTGAGTGCAGGACAGCTGGAACCTGGGGTAATAGAGAAGCTCTTGTCACTCTGCCCCATGTGATAGGGAAACCTTTCCTCTCAGCACTCGCCGCAGAAAGGACAATGACTGCTATCTTCAAAGAGCGCTGCCCAGGTGGGAGAGGGGCATCTCAAAGAAAATAAATAATGTCAAAAAAAAAAACAAAAAACCTTTCTTCTACAATCCACATCCTTTAGAAATGGGTGTGAAGATGCTGAACAGCCCTGTTACGTGAAAAGTGATTTTATTGTGAGTGTCAGAATTACTCACTTCCCTCCACATTCCATGGGCAGAGGTCCCAAATCCTTACAACACACCGACTCAGCACAAAATGGGGTTCAAGCCAGGTAAGTGCGCAGATGTCCCTTCCCCGTCCCCTCCCCCTAGTAAAGAGAGAATCAGTGTGATGTGTTTTTAATGAAAAATTGAGTATTTTTTTAATTTACTGGTTTTTCTTTCTTCAAATGTCTTTTCCTAAAATGCCACATCTTTTTTTTCCTCCCAGGACAGTGTACTATGCCTTGAGATAGCAAATGTCCAACAGCAGCTCCTTCAGTGAGTTCCTCCTCCTGCCATTCACAGACAGGAGGGAGCTGCAGCTCTTGCACTTCTCGCTCTTCCTGGGCATCTACCTGGCTGCCCTCCTGACCAATGGCCTCATCATCACAGCCGTAGCCTGTGACCACCGCCTCCGCACCCCCATGTACTTTTTCCTCCTCAACCTCTCCCTTCTCGACCTTGGCTCCATCTCCACCACTGTCCCCAAATCCATGGTCAATTCCCTGTGGGACACCAGGGCCATTACCTACCTAGGATGTTCTGCACAGGTCTTTATGTTTCTTTTCTTGATAATAGGACAGTATTTCCTCCTCACAGTCATGGCCTATGACCGTTATGTTGCCATCTGCAGACCCCTGTATTATGGGACCCTCATGGACAGCAGAGCTTGTGTCAAAATGGCAGCAGCTGCCTGGAGTAGCAGTTTTGTCAATGCTCTCCTGCACACTGGGAACACATTTTCCTTACCACTGTGCCAAGGTAATGAGGTGGATCAGTTCTTCTGCGAAGTCCCCCAGATCCTCAGGCTCTCCTGCTCTAATTCCTATCTCAGGGAAATTGGAGTCCTTGTAATTGCTTTTTGTGTACACTCTGGGTGTTTCATTTTCATTGTGGTGTCCTACGTGCATATCTTCAGAGCAGTGCTGAGGATCCCTTCTGAGCAGGGCCAGCACAAAGCCTTTTCCATGTGCCTCCCGCACCTGATTGTGGTCTCCCTGTTCATCAGCACAGCCATGTTTGCCTACCTGAAGCCTCCCTTCATCTCCTTCCCGGCTCTGGATCTGGTGCTGGCTGTTCTGTATGCAGTGGTGCCTCCAACAGTGAACCCGCTCATCTACAGCCTGAGGAACAAGGAGCTCAAGGATGCCCTGAGGAAAGTAATTTCATGGACATTATTCAGAAATGGTAATATTGGCATTGCTCTCCACATGTGAATCCCACTGTATCCTGTACCAGGACTGAGCAATATTTCTTTATGTTTATTAGATTTACTATTACTAGCATTTGTTAACATGCTGCTACACAAATGGTTGGATTTGTTCCTCCTTGCATTAGACTACTTTGTCTCATATGGTTTCCAAATAAATTGATGTCTAAGTCTGGGTCAGTGCTGACCCCCTCACTCTGTCATTAAAGGCAGAAAGTCCCACCCAGTGCAGTGCCTGAAGGCTGCTCTTTAGAGGAAGCTGCTTTTAAGAATAGACTCAAGGAATTGTACCCCAAAGGCCTTGCTTCACAGGATTCTCCATGTGTTCAGGAGAAACTCATCAGGGATGTTGTCTCCAAGCATGTGGAGGAAAGGACGGGCTTCAGCAGTGGTCAGCATGAATTCACCGAGAGTAAATCAAGCTGAATCAGTCTGAGAGTCTTGTAGGATGGAAGGACTGGCTGGATAGATGAGGGGAGATTGGTGCATGTTGTGTGCCTTGACTTCAGCAAAGTGTTGAACACTGTCTCCCATAACATCCTCATGGGCAAGGTCAAGAAGTGTGTGTTTAGATGAGTGGACAGCAGCTGAATGGCAGAGCTCCATGGGTTGTGATCAGTGGCGCAGAGTCTAGCTGGAGGCCTGCAGCTATTGGTGGTCCCCAGATGTCAATATTGGGTTCAGTCATTCAGAGGGAAATGAACAGGCTGGAGAGTTGGGCCTCATAAAGTTCAAGGTCCTACACGTAGGGAAGAATTACTGAATGCACTGGTACAGACTGGGGTTGACCTGCTGGAGGGCAGCTCTGCAGAGAAGGACCTGGGCATCCTGGTGGACTGCCAGCTGACCACGAGCCAGCAATGACTCCTTGTGGCCAAGAAGAACGGTGGCCTCCTGGGGCGCATTAGGAAGAATGTTACCAGCAGGTCAAGGAAGGAGATCCTCTCTCTACACTTGGCCTTGGTGAGGTCCAATCTGGAGTCCTGTGTCCACTTCTGTGTTCCTCAGTACAAGAGGGACATGGAACTACTGGAGAGAGTCCTGTGGAGGACTACAGAGATGATTAGGGGATTGGAACACCTCTCCTCTGAGGAGAGGCTGAGAGAGCTGCAGCTGTTGAGCCAGGACAGGAGAGGCCTGAGGGGGGATCCCATCACTGTGTACAAATACATCAAGAAAGAGTCTCCTTCTCTGGAGATATTCCAAACCTGCCTGGACTCCTGTGCAATGTGCAGTAAGTGAGCCTGCTTGTGCAGGGCCCTGGACAAGATGCTCTCCACAAGTCCCTTCCAGCTTCATCTATTCTCTAATACTTGAAATGCCTGCACTGAAATATATCAGCATTCTGCACTGTAAGGATCTGCCTGTGCCTCATCCTTCTAGTGACTGGTACTCGTGTAGGAGGAAAAGGTGTCCAGGGTCACCTGAGATGGCCAAGGAAATCAACAGTGCCCTGGCACAGTTGTGGGTGACCATGGACATATGTCATAAACATGCAGGACCAGATGCAGCTCTGCAGAGAGGGACCTGGGCGTCATGGTGGACAAGTTCCATGATTCCTTGTCCCCCTTCACTTTAAGGTATTCAGGTTCAGGACTGCTAGGCAGGGATTCCCATATAACCTTCATTTTTCTTTTGCATTACCTTTTATGATACACAAGCCTGTGGTTCATGCTCACCACAACGGGGCCTGCCGCCCACAGGGATGCATTAGGAAGTGCCTGGACACTCAGGTGAGAGCAGTTCTAAGTCCCCATGACTCAGCCCTGTTTTGGCCACATGTGGAATTGTGTGTCCCACTGTGGTACACCCAGTGCTGCAGCAATGAGGAGGAACAGGAGAGGCTCCAGAGGGGGTCTGCAGAGATGGGGTTGGAGACCTAAAGCACATGGCCTGTGCGGAGAAGCTGAGGGACCTGGGTTTCTTCAGCCTGGTGAGGTGTTACAGCTAAGGTGAATATAACACTGGCCAATGACTGCCAGAAGGGTGGTTTCCGAGATGATGGAGTCTATTCTGGCAATGGTAAAGAGCATGAGAAGTTGAAAGAGCCACCAACATCAGCTTCAAATGTACAGACTGCACTTCAGGAAAACAAGATATTTCACCTCAAGGGTAGTTCTGCGGTGTAAGAGATCATGCAGAAGGCATCTAGGATCATCCCATGCCTTTGTTTCAAAGAACGGTGAATAACACCTAGAGACATCATTTGAGATGGAGAGATCCTGGGGTGAGAGCAAGGTGGGAAGCAGTTTTGATGCCTACAGGCTGCAGGCAAACTGGCACAGAAATAACAAAGTGTAGGAGAGCCCAAGGGGGAGATGGCCAAGGGCATTGCCATGGCCAAAAGACTCCAAAAGACCTAGGTCTATGTCACCTGTGCTATGGCTGGTGTCTCTGATATTGAGGATTGGGAGAGGAAGCTTCTCGCTCATGGCCACAGGGTCTCCTTGCCTGCTTTTCCCCAGGGACACAAGGTGTGCTGCCCTTGGCCTTGAACACCCCCACCCACGCACTGACCCACCAGGAGACCCGGGCAAAGCATGGTAGATAGGAGCCCCCTACTCAGAGTCTGGACACCTGTGCTTGGCCAATGTACTTGAAAAACACGTGAAGTGTTAACCTGGCATCAGAGCAACCTGCACTTTGTCTTTGCTTACCTGCAATCAGGATCTCCAACTTTCTGCTCTACTTAGGCCCCTGGGGAGACTTTGCTGCTAATGGTCCTCAAGAGGACCAATTAACTCTCCAAGAAAGTTGGCCATTTGCTTCTGACTGTAACTGCTGGAGAGATTTCCTCAATCTCCTCCTGGAGATTCTCAACCTTCTGGAGGTTCATAGACTCAGCACCAAATACTCCCAGGGCTCATTACAATGAAAAAAAAATATGTAAGGATATGTCATATTTTTCTTCAATCTTCAATTCTTGTGTGGCTAATTGGAAAGCAATGTATTGAAATGAAGCAGAATTCAATGAGCACCTGAGAAAGAAGGATGGCTGTTTTTCAGCTTTCTTTTTTCATTCTGTTTTCAGAACAAATCAACCACATTCTCCAGTTCCTACGGTGTCTCCCAATGAAGCCTGCACATGTGGGAAAAGCAGTGTTTTTGAGAGGAGACCTGTATGGACAACGTTCCTGTTCACATCCCCAGCCCTGACATTTCTCTCCTTGGTCACTGGGGACGTGGATAGCTCTGGTTCAAATCTAACCTTTTTCTGCTCCAGGCTTCAGCTGAATGTTACAGCTGTTGCAGTTCATACAGTGTCCTATGAGATAAAAAAAACGAATCACCTCTATGACAAGCATAAGCTTCATCCTCTGTCCTAAAAAACAGAATGCAATCCTGATCACTATGTTGAGTCCAAATTTCCTCTAGGGAGGTTCCCAGTCTACAAGGAATAACCTTCCTTGAGATGTTTTTGACAGACAGATACAACAGCCTGCATAGAAACACTCTAAAACAGCTATCTGAAGAAGTAACTACACTCCTGAAAGGCAAGGCAAGATTGAAATTCTCCACTTGCTCAAAGGAGCAACTGGAGAGTTGAGAGGTATCTGAACAATAAAGAGAAATCATAGAATCATAGAATCATTATCGTTGGAAAACACCTTCAAGATCACTGAGTCCAATCGTAAAACCTTCAACACCATACCTGCTAAACCATGTCCCTAAGTGCCTCATCTACACATTTCTTAAATACTGCCCCACCACTTCTTCAGGCAGCCTGTTGCAACTCTTGATTACTCTTTCTGTGTAGAATTTTCTCCTAAAATCTATCCTGAACCTCCCCTGGCACAACTTGAGGCCTTCTCCTCTTGTCCTACTTTCATATATTGGAGAAGAGATCAACCCTGCCTCACTACAACCTCCTTTAAGGCAGACGTAAAAAGCGATAAGGTCACCTCGACCTTCTTCTTCTCCACACTAAATAACTTCAACTCCCTCAGCTGCTTCTCATAAGGTCTGTTCTCCAGTCTCTTCACCAGCTTTGTTCCTCTTCTTCGGACTCACTCCAGCACCTCCATGTCTTCCTTGTAGTGAGGGGCCCCAAACAGAACACAGGATTTGAGGTGCTGCCTCACCAATGCTGAGTACAGGGGGATGATCGCTTCCCTGGTTCTGCTGGCTACACTGTTCCTGATACAAGTCAGGATGCCTTCGGTGTTCTTGACCATCTGGGCACACTGCTGGCTCATGGTCAGATGGCTGTCGACCAACACCCGCAGATCCTTTTCTGCCACGCAGCTCTCCAGCCACTCAGCCTCAAGCCTGTAGCTGCATGGGGTTCTTGTAACTGAGGTGCAGGATCCAGCACTTGGCCTTGTTGAAACTCACACAGTTGGCCTCAGCCTATTGATCCAGACTGTCCAGATCCTCCTCTAGAGCCTTCCTGCCCTCAAGTTGATCAAATGTTCCTTTGAGCTTGGTGTTGTCTGCAAACTTGCTGAAGGTGCACTCAATCCCCTTATCGCTTATTCAGATCATTGACAAAGATATTAAAGAGGACTCGACCCAACACTGACCTTGGGGGAACGCCGCTCGTGACCAGTCACCAGCTGGATTTAACACCATTCACCACCACTCTCTGGGCCTGGCCATCTTCTCTGTTTTCCTCCCAGCAAAGAGTACACCTGTCTAAGCCATGAGCTGCCAGATTCTCTAGGACAATGCAGTGGAAGACTGTGTCAAGAACCTTACTAAAGTCTACTGAGACCATGTCCACAGCCTTTCCCTCATCCATTAGGCAGGTCACCTGGTCTGAGGAGATCAAGCTGGTCAGGCAGGACCTGCTTTTCATGAACCCATATTGTTTCAGCCTGATTCCCTGCTTATCAAGCACATGCTGTATGATCGTCCTCAATATGATCTGCTCCATAACTTTCTCCAATATCGAGGTCACGCTGACAGGCCTGTAGTTTCCCTGGATCCTCCATCTTGACGACATTGGCAAGTCTCTAGCCATCTGGGACCTCCCCTGTTGACCAGGACTGCTGATAGGTGATGGAGAGTGGCTTGATGAGCACTTCTGTCAGCTCCCTCAGAACCTTTGGGTGGATGCCACCTGGACCCATAGATGGACCTGTGAGTGTCCAAGTGGAGTACCAGGTCACTGACTGTTTCCTCCTGATTTATGGGGGAGTTGCTCTACTCTACACAGGTGTCTTCTAGCTCAGGGGGCAAGCACCTTGAGGAGAACTGATCTTGTTGTTAAAGACTGAGACGAACCAGGTGTTAAGTTCCTCAGACTTAGCCTCATCCTTTGTGGTCCCCATCCTCATCCCTATTGCATGCAATTGTCAGGGATTGCAGCTGATCTGTGAAATCCTTGGCTCCCTTAGCAGAGGACCTTAACCTTGGAAAGATTAGAGTGTATCTATGAGATAGGGAGTACACATGGAGACAATAGAAAATTATTAACAAGTTTAAGGAGGTTTGGCCATGGAGCAGAAACTGGCCAAGCTAAGAATCGTCCAATCATAACTCTGTCACTAGCTACTGACCTTTGTAGTCCTCACCAATAAGCAGCAGCCGCGACGAGGAACGCTCGGTATAAATAATATACTAGGAGAACAATATATTGTAGTTGGTGTTGCATCTACCCCAGTTGTTTGTGTTTTTTGCTGCCACGACTGGGACAACTGGCAACCTAGACGTGATAATAAGAAGTGGTCCTCCTGGTGACTGGCAGTGGTGGTGGAACCCGGCAGAGCTTGAGAGCAGCAGGGAAGCTGCCTGGCCCGGACCTGTGATTTGACTCCATGTGAAGGTGAGCTGCCAGGAACGGGACTGACACCTCTCGAAGGTGCACCGCAGAGAGCGGAAATATAGAGATGTGGGGCAAAACCTGACAAAGCAGGAAGCCCTAGTCTTATCTACTTGGAAAGCTTTGCTTGTTCACAGAGGTATCACAGTTACTGACTATGTGTTACACTGAATGTTGTTATTGTGGCGGGGGCAGTGTCCCCCTCCTGTAGAGGCTGTCACAGAGCAAATGGAGGCTTTACAGTGCTCTACCGGAGCCTCCAGGCCATCAGACCGTAAAGATCATCTGAGTCATAAGCATCCCTCGCCCAGTGAGCAGGCAAAGGTGCGGCAATGGTGGGAGTCTCTTAATGAGCTCTCACCCCCTCTCTATAAAACACCTGCACAGCAGCTGGCCGAGTGAGAGGCTTTGAATAAACCTGTGTTCCCCTTTTCTCCTCCTGAGGAGGAGAAGGAAGATGATGAAGAGATCCTCCGAAAAGGCCTTTACCACCATCCCTGATGTTACAGCCTGAGAAAGAGACGGGGGAGGATGTGCCCCCACGTATTGGAGATGGAAATTTCTGTGATCTGTAGAGTCATAAAAATCTCCTGTGAGAAGTAGAGGCCAGACCTTGAGAAAAAGATGTTTGCCTGCCTAGGCTGAGTGATAAGGAGCACGGATGCAGCTTCTCAGCCTGGTTCACAGGCAGTCCCCCCGGAAACCTGTTGAAGCGGCCACTCGGCCTGGCTTGTAGCCAGCTTAACCACAGATGTCCTCCAAACTAGCTTTGGAGGCCAAACACCCGGAAATGAGGAAGAAGAGGAGGAAGGCAGGACCCTCGAATTGAGGGCTGGGACCCCCAACTGGCATGCGCACTTGGGCACACGGGGGGGAGATTTGCACAACTAGAGGCAGAGTTTGTCCATCCCCTGGGCTGCCTCCTGGGTCGGACTGACCCTGCGTGCCAGGATGCACCGGGCATAGAGAGGACAGTGCGGACAGAGCGGGGTGGAGAGAGAAGAAACTCCTAACTCTGAGGCCTGCGCTGTCTCCACAGGAGCTGGTCAGCAACTCTTTCTCTCTGATCTGCCAGCTCGAGAGGATGTTCGGGCCCAGATCGGCAGGTATCACCTCGTGAGTAGTTATCCATACTTTGCTTCTTTTATGTGCTTTCACCTGAATAAATGCTTGATGTAGTCACCTCGTTCTGCGTGATTACTACCAAATCCCGAGCCCATCCGGAACACCCCGTTACCAGAAAATCCAGACTGGGACTTGCAGGGCGCTGCCAGTTATGCAGCATATCCTGCATAAATCCGGGAGGGGTAAAGATATCCAGCCCGGGGATTTGATTCGTCTTTTAAAGTGGGGGTTGGAGAACTGTAATGCTTTAAGTGAGGACAGAAACCATTATTAGGGCTATTATTTCTATTTGCTATGTTCATCTGTATTATTTGTTTTATCCTTTGTATAATGATGCTGACACGAGGTATGGTTGAAACTTCTATGAAAATGTTATCTGTTCGAGTCCTCTACAGATCATAGGGTGGCATGTATTGGAGGTGGAAATTTGTATGATCTGTAGAGTCATAAATCTATTGCGCAAAATAGAATCCAGATCTTGAGAAAGAAGGTGCTTGCCCGCCTGGGCTGAGCGATAAGGAGCACGGAGGCGGCTGCTCAGCCAGGTTCACAGCCGACCTCCTCCAAAAGCACTTGAAGGTGGCTGCTTGACCGGGCTTGTAGCCAACTTAACTGCAAACATCCTATAAATGAATTTGAAGGTCAAACACGCGAGAGGGTGGGAGATGAGAAAGGCAGGACCCTCAGACTGATGGCTGGGACCCCTTACTGGTATGCACACCTGTGCATCCAGGAGGGAAGGTTACGTGACTGAAGGTGGAGTTTGTCCACCCCCTGGTCTGCCTGCTGGCACGTACTGGCCCTACGTGGCAGGATGCACCGGGCATAAACAGACAGTGCAGAGAGAGGAGGGGTGAGATTCCTAACACCGAGGCCTACGTTGTCTCTGCGGGGATGCCCACCGAGTCAGCAGCCTGTCAGCAACCCTCTAATCCGCCAGCTTGAGAGAATGTTCAGTCTCAGTATCCTGCCGACAAGTATTACCTCAAGAGTAATTATTCATACTTTACTTCTTTAATGTGCTTTCATCTGAATAGAGGCTCGACGTAGCCACTTTGTTTTGTGTGATTATTGCTGAATCTCAAGCCCATTCGCAACCTAATTGGCGACAAGGATGGGATTTGGCAATTGAGACAGTGGAACTCACTAGTGGAGTGCACAGCTACGTGAGGTCGTGCCACTGGATAGAAACTGTGTTTGTGCTGTTTGTGTGTGTGGTCTTTAGATCTTTATGGTGTAATACATATTAGCAGAGAGGGCTGACTAAGCACAACAAGAAAGTGCAGAATTTGAAAGCGGGAAAGCCAGGAATAACTCAGACTGTGGTGCCCTGCCCACTGCCCCCACCAGTAGAGGAATGGGAGCTGTACTCTGACTTGTGTCCTTGGAAAGAGATTAGAGAAATAGTTCAGCATGGGAAACATGAATGAAGCGACGGCCAAGTTCCAGTGCGACTGGCACAGAAGGACCTGCAACAAGTTGTAAAAGCCTCAATTGCTACTGTAGCGGAGGCCTCCTTGATATATGGAAATCCCAAGCAATTTCTGGGGAGGAAACCAAATTGAAGCTATGCAAACATAAATAGAAATGGAAATAGAGAACCTTCCAAAATGATTGGGACATCTTAATAATTGATTCAAGAGATTGTTTTTTCACCATACCATTGCATCCTGAGGACCATGACATAGTGGAACATATGAATCAAACGCTGAAACGCCAGCTACAAAAAACGAAAAATTGGCAAAAGCAGTATATGTTTTAAATTTTTTGAGATTACCCCAGGACGGCCTAGTCCCTCTGATGGTCAAACACAGGGCTGGGCTAAAGGGAGCCCTGACGGAAGTAAAGTCGGGTCCGTGTAAGGTGATGCCGAGAGACTGGAAGACGGGAAAATGGACGGGACCTTTGGACTTGATAACCTGGGGAAAAGGGTATGCTTGTGTCGTTACTGGATACTGGAACCAGATGGGTGCCAGCGAAATAGGTGAGACCTTGGTTGGACGCAAACTCGCATATATCAGATGTAGCAGGCAAGCATCCGGTACCCTAGCTGTGGAAAGTGTGAGCCTGCAGAAGAACAACATGGGAGGAAGAAGTGTTACTGTTATTATTAGCTGTATATTGTGGCTTTTAGGAGGTAATGTTGCTTTTAACGCTATTATAGAAGCTGATGCTACTTTTAACACTAATGGATATGTTATGCTTGTTAGGCATATTGTTAATGATACCCAAATTAAGAGTTGTTGGCTTTGTGGGGCAGCGGATCAATTTGATGCACTGGTGATAGGTATTCCTCTAAGCAACTGGACAGACCTGAATCCATATAGCCTACTCAATACATCATATCAGTGTACACAGGACAATGTTGCAATGGAAGGAATGCCCTTTATACTTCAATTGGTTAGTAACACAGTGCCTTCTGGCCACTGTTAAAAGGCACCGATGCAGCTAAGCCAGTTACGCTCTGTGTCGAGCAGGAACAATGCATGCATTGCCTAGGACAGCTCATCTCCACCCGGTGGGCAGGACAGCGATGCCCTGAGCTTCCAATACGCCTCATGATCGTCTCCAACTCAATCTCGGTGTTTGCAGTGGCAAAAGAAAAAAGGGGGAGAAGACGATCATCACTACACTCATCGCTTTATCATTCTGGAATGGGTATTTTTAGCAATGCAGCCAAAAAAGAGTGTTCAAACTCGAATGGAAGCGCTCAGTGAAGCGATCAAAAAGGGTAGAGTTGTGGCAAATGGATGTCACGCATGTACTTAAATTTGGATGCCTCAAGTATGTCCACGTGTCCATAGACACCTACTCTAAGTTTGTGTGGGCCACGGCGCAGACCGGCGAAAGGGCCCTATGTGTCTGTAGGCATCCAACCACATGTTTTGCGGTCATGGGTTCACCTGAGCCCAGCAAGACGGATAACAGTCCAGCCTATGTCAGTGAGTCTGTCCGACGCTTTCTGATGACCTGGGGAGTAAAGCATACCACCGGGTTCCCAAACTCTCCACCTGGTCAGGCTATAGTGGAGCGCACAAACAGAACATTCAAGGACTATTTGCAAAAGTTCAATTCAATAGTGGACCCAAGAGAGCATTTGGATAAGGTTCTATTTGTATTAAATCAGCTCTGTGTCTTCGGGGACAATGTCCATCTGCCCGTTGTAATCCATGCCACCTGTGCTAATGCAGGCACTCCCACTAAGGAAATGATGGTTAATTATCTTAACCCTAGAACAGGGATTTGGGAGGGCCCCACCACTGTCATATTTAATGGTCGAGGGCATATGTGTGTTTCCACCTGAACAGGTCCACGGTGGGTACCCAGCAGGTAGACCTGAGCCGTACCAGAGTGGAACGACCATCCCAAAGTCTGCCACCCCTTGACAGAGGCCACACCATGCGTTGCCTTATATGTGGCAACCAGGCTTGAGCCGGAATTCCATCAAAGCCCATAGAGGGTCCATGTACGGTAGGCCAAGTAAGTATGGCTTTGCCCTGGGTTCATCCCAACAGCACCAGTGCCAAGAGAAGAACTCAGCGAACGGCGCGTAGCATAATCCAGACGGAGGACTCTGATGACGAAGTCCGCCTCTGGTACAAGTGGGAGGCCATTTTCGCATCTTTTTTCATTCCAGGGGCAACAGCAGCAAGAGCCCACAAAATCTTAGACACCCTGTCCTGCTGGGTGGATAAACAAGGAAATGTCACCAGTCAGGTCCTCTCTAATCTGGCGCTGGATTTATCACAGCTACAACACGTGGTGGTACAAAATAGAGCGGCTATTGACTTCCTGCTACTGGCCCATGGACATGGATGTGAAGACTTTGAAGGGATGTGCTGCATGGACCTACAAGACCACTCTAAGGCAATCCACCAGCAGATTCAGCAGCTGACGGAGCACACCCAGAAGATACAAAAGGACGAGGATTTCTTTGGGCTGGATGGGTTAACTGATTTATTGGGTTTTGGTGAGTGGCTAAAATCCTTGCTTAAGACAGGATTGGTGCTTTTGATTGTTATGCTTTTTGTCCTAGGCTTATTTAGCTGTGCCTTCGCATCCCTAAGGTGAATGCTATTCTCCCTCACTAATAAAGCCTGGCTATCGCAAAAGAAAAAAGGAGGACTTATATAGGAATGGCTTGGGGATTGAGGACACTGCACAGCTCCAGGCGGTCAGCACCACCCCAGCCTTGAAATGATCGAGAGTCCTTGAGCTGTCCACCAACAGATCAACAAACAATGGACGCTGCGCTTCTCAGCTTCTTTATCCCACAGCTATTGTTTCACATTTCCCATTCCATTCCTTTGCAAAGTCGACCAAGAAGGAAAGAAAAGGAGAGGGTCTTCTCCACAATCAGTCATCTTTAAGGTTTCCCAAAGGGCCAATCCTGCCCTCTTTTTCCTCCATAGCTCACACAGCACAGGTCACTATCTTCTTACTCTTATGAGTCATCCATCCATCGGTCCATCAAAAGCCAAACTCTTATTTGTCATCCTCTTTTTCTCTCCTGCACTCAGGGTGTGGCCGTCAATGCATTAGGCACTTTCCATGTGCTGAGGCAGCCCAGCAGTGAGGTGAACAGGGACATGATCGCAGCGAGGTTTCACCTGTGCGAGAGCTGCCCGCACTCATGGCATCAGCTGTGATGGCAGGCCTGTGGCTGCCATCTGATGGCAGGGTACTGCCATCACCCACCCGGTCTTGCTGGGAGTCATTCCCCAGCTGGTGGGAATGGGATCTCCTGCCGGGTTAGCGCATCCTCCTCCTCTGGGGCTCCTGGGGCACGTCCATGGTGCACAGGGCAGGCTCTCCCTCCACGGGTTGCAGCTCCATGGGCTCTGGGGCAGCTGCGATGCTCTGCAGGAAGGCAGCGTGGCGGTGCCACATGGTAGCACCCACCTTCCTCTTGGTGCCCGGCACCGCCTTCCCCCTCGCCCACAGCTGCTGCGGGTGGCTCATGGCAGGCACTAACAGACAGTGTGGTCCCACCTTCTCTCAGGCTCCGTCCAGCCCCCTCAGGAGATGCTCCAAATTCCCCCTTCCCTCCCTGGACTGCCTCAATCACCTCCCTTCACCTTCCTTGAGTGTCTTCCCCTTTGACGAGTACCTAAAGCATTTTCCTTGCCCTTTTCGCAAAGGCGCAATGTGTTTTCTCCCCTCACAGACCACTCCTGTGCCCTCCAGTCCCTTCAGGAGCATTTAGATGCCCTCCAGCCACATCTCTTCCCACTACCATCCATATCTCCTCTGACCCTCCTTTCTCCTTGCCTCGTGCTCACATGCTCTTCAGCCACCAGACAGCAGTGGTTTCCTCTCCTCACTTCCTCTCCTTGCACGTTCAACGTCCCTTCTTCCCCCTTTCTCATTTGCTATCTTTTCCACACCTCTCCACTAGGCACTAGGCTATCCCCTAGTTGCCACCAGACACCTTCAGATCTCTTCCATTGCCCACTATCAGATCTCCTCTTTTGCCATGCTCACAATCCCATTGCCACTGCCAAGGCCTCAGCTCTCATCCACTGCCTTGCTTCTGCCATAGGATCAGACAGCACACCGGATCTTGAAGACACCTGCCCTTCCAAATGGCTCCACATGGACGCACTGCCAGGCACAGCTGAGCTACTCCAGCTGGGAGAAAGCACCGGGTCTTTATTGGGCACTGCCCAGGCCTCAAGAGCACTTGCAGAGGCCATGCTCTACTAAGGGCTGTCCTGGCGCAGAAGTGGCAACGCTGGCAGCAGCAGTGGGAGCTTCTGCACCAACATGGTTCTGCGCAGCCCCACCACTGCCAGCCCTGCTGTTTCTCTCGGTCCCCTCAAGGCTTCAGGACCTTCAGGACCGTTTTGCAGGTCTGCGTGGTTCAACTCGGCCGTACTGCTCCCATGTCCGCCGGGCTGCCACAAACGACTCATACTTTTGACGGTGGTCTTGCAGTTCCATCTTCTTGCCAACACTGAAGAGGAAACAAAAACTCCTCAATTTTGCATAGAGGCAGGAGGACAGAGACTCCTATAGATGTCTATCACAGCCCAGGAGCCTGCTGTGCTCCATCCCTCAGGCCGTCAGACCAAGACATTTCCACTTGCCATTCTGCCAAGGAAAGTGAGGAACATGCCAAAGAACGGACATGCCACTTGAACCTGGACGCATTTACCAAGAGAACTGCTGCTGGTCTCTTCTCCATGGCCTGCTGCTCTCCAGACTCCTCCATTCCTCAAGGCAGGCTCCTGAGGACTGCAGCCCTTGCAGATCTTGGCTTGCTTGTCTTGGCAGCACTCTGTTGGGGCAGGCACAAATTCCCCCTCACAGCCGGGCTCCGTCCTGGCCTGCCCCTGCCCTCCCCCAGCCTCTGCACGCTGCCCTGGCAGCTACTGCTCCCTTCAACACCACAGCAACCTCAGGCACTCGCTGGGGGCTGCCTAGAGACACCAGTATCAGGGGCTGTCCCAGGGTCTCCTCCAGGTACCAAGAAAGCAGAAGCTGCTGCATCATCCTCCTCAGGGCTAAGCCAGCAGGATCCTTGACCCTGCAGCACAGCCGTCCCAGCTGCTCCACTCCCCCACGCCTTTGAGACACTTCGCACACACTTACATTTGCCGAGACGTTGCCAGCCTCGGGACCGCTTCCTTCTCCCCCACCACTTCGGGAAGGCACAGAGACACCAAGCTGAGTCTAAGCGGGTGGCCCCGAGGCTTCTTTCTTTCTGCTTCAAGCCTTCCCTGCTCAGAGCCACTGTAGATTTGGGGCTTCTGAGCTTCTGCTTTAGGTTGTGTCTAGGCAAAGAGAGAAGAGGAACAAGGCCGTGAGAACAGAGACAACAGAACGGAAGAGTCAACTCAAAAGCTATTGGCATTTGCAGACTGAAAAGCTACATCCTGCTGTGGCCATACACCTTGGCCTTTGGACGTTACGTAAATTCCGATAACCTACCCCCTCTCTTATCCGCCTGTCCACAACAGGGAGTCCGGATTCAGCAGCCTTCCTCTCCATGCTGCCTCCTTTCTGCACACTGCTCCTCCTTACTGGTGGCAGCGCGCTGCAGATAGAGCACACACGCAGCTCATGTCAGCACGTTCTCCAGCCTGCGCTCACACACCAAGCCCATCAAGAGCATGGCCGTCCCCAGAACCTTTCTCCAAGAGCCTCACCTCACTGAAGGCAGTGATCCTTTTGTCCCCTGCACATCACTGGTGTGTGCGGGAGAAAGACGTGGCCGGGAGAGAAGGCGCTTGCTAGTGAGGTCTCCTGGAAGCACATAACAGGGAAGCTCTCCACAACTGCATCTCCGGCACAGGGGCCACCAGAACAACAACTCAGCAATGCTCAGGCATGAAGTGCATTGGAGAGGGCCCTGACTCCTTCTGGCCCTTTCAAACTCCCTCCATTGTCCTAGCCTCTCTTTCCAGAACATCCCCTTCCTCCCAGAGGGATTGCACCCTTCTGCTTTCTTTGCTCCACATTCTGACATGCAGCCTTCACTGTTGCATTACCTCTTACAGGCCGGTGCTCTCCGCAGCTGCCTTTTCTTGCCTGCTTTTGCTGAAGAAGCTCTCCAGATGCAGGCACAGCTTGGCCCCGGCACTGCTTATCTGCACCCCTGGGAACCAGGAGCACACACAAATGAAACCTCACACAGGACACGTTAACACAAACCGCCACACGCTTCCCACCCAGACACAAGTCCTAGAAGCCATGGGGCACGGCACTATCACCTCCGAGCACTACTTCGGGCAACAGGCCAAAAGGAAAAAGCTCCTTCATGCATATCCAGGAGCACAGCATTAACAAAAGGCAGTTCTGCCATCCTCTCACCTCACTCCGTGAGCTCTAGCCTGCGCCTTGCTCTTCTCTCTTTCTGGCCCCTTCACAGCACACGTGTGCTTTGACGTCACATGTGCTCGCGAAGGGACGCGCTCAGCAGCCAGAAGCCCTACAATTACAAAGCACCTCTTCACACTTGCCTTTTTGGCACGCTTGCCACACAGGGCTGGCCTGCCCATGCATGGGCTACTATGCTGCAAGCCCAGACACTGCCAGCCTTGCAGACAGCCTTCCTAGCAGCCTTTTCAGGCTGCCTGCATGCTCCATGCATCCCTTTCTAGAGCATCACGCTGCCTCTTGGGACCTTCCCCTCCCACTCTTGCACTGGCCCGGATTTGGAAAAGTGCCAGCAACTCTTACGGCACCTTCTCTGCCAGCATCCTTCGCAGAGCCGCCTTTGCTTTCCTTCTTTGCCAGCGGTGGCTCTTTGGCAGCTTCTTGCATGGCTTTGGCCACGTCCTGCTCATCTGCGAACCTGCAAATCACAAGGGCACACCAGCCATACCTCAGGTGGGGGGCTCACTCCAAACTGCTGCACACTTCCCTCCCACTAGGAGGACTTAAGCTCACCCAGATCACAACAGGAACTTCCCACCATTACTAGAAATGAGTCCAACAGCAACAGCTCCCTCCCGCAACTTCCACAGAACGCTTAACCAAAGCTGCTTCTGCCAGAGTCTCACCTCACCCGACGTGCTCTAGGAGGGGCCTCTCCTGCCATCTCCCCATCACTCCTCTGCTTTGGCAGGACAAGCTCTTGGGAGAGGAGGCGCTCACGAACCAGACCACCTGCAAGGACAAAGCATGCAAGCTCTTCACATCTGCTTCTGCGGGACATTTCCCACAAGAGGCACGTGTTGGCCTGATCACACATGGGCTACTGCGCATGGAGCACACACTCAGCTAGGCTTGGAGGCCAGCTTGCTAGAAGATTCTTCATAGAATCACACAGAATCACAGAATGGTTGAGGTTTGAAGGGACCTCTAGAGATCACCTAGCCCTTGCTCCTTTCACACTCCTCATCTTGCCCGAGCCCCCCTTCTAAAGGACCATGGGGTTCCCTGAGCTCTCCTTAGGCCATTCTTTCGGGTGCACATTCTCCAAGTGGGGCCAGAGGGACAGTGTGGTCACTTGACAGAATCTCTTTGGCATGGCACACATTCATTCTGAGAAGGCGAACACATATAGGCTGTCTTCGCCCCTTAGGGTTGCTCTCCACGCTCGCGCTTACAGTACCTTTGCTATCCGTCTGCTCAGGCAAGCCTTGTTCTGTACCTGCATTTTTACGTATAAATCTGGAAAGAACAAAGGTGAAACCAGTTTCAAGAAGGGGCAATCCAGTCCCAAGTAGCCTCCACTCAGCTGCTGCTCACAGAGAGGGTGGAACACTATTGTAAGCTCTACAGTTTTGCAAAGCAGAAGTTGGCACAAGGAAGCAGTGCATCTTAGGAGCCCTAGTGCACAGCACTCCACTGCTGGGATGGCACAAGAAACTGCATCCATGGGCATTGTCTAGATCAGGCTGGGACACAGCTTCGCACAGATGCTTTTCAGGGAAAAAAAAAACATGCAGGGAAGAGAAACCTCTTGAGCTTTAGCAGGAGGTTATTCAGTTTCTCTCAAAAGAAAGCAGATGAAGCTGGATGTATGCAAAGGGATCCCTAACTTCCTCTCTCCCTCTCACTGGGGAGCAATGGAAAGCAGAACCTCCTCCAGGTGACTCCACCTCAACACACATGTCTTCCCAATGAGGCAAGAATGACCACGGACTTTGCTCACAGGTATAACACCACTACTACTCCTCCTGATGAGAGAAGCCCTGGCATCTACGCCCTAGGCCCCTCTAGCTGGTCCTATGAAGCAGGAGGTAAGAAGCTGCTCAGTCAGGCAGTCAAGGCCTACACAAGGAAACATACTCACTGTGGCAACACAAAGACACCCCCAGGAGGCATCTGAAAAACAGCCGTCTCCGTGCGGGCAATGATCAAAGGCCTCAAGGCTGGTGTCTGCAAAAGTGACAGAGACGCACACGGTCACCCCCGGAAAATAGCCCCTGGCTCACAAGGGCGGCAAACTGCCTACTACTACCCACACAACAAACCGCTCCTCCACAACTCTCACACCACGAACTCCTGCATCAACATCAGACCCTGTCCCAGCACAGACATGCTGCCCAGCAAAACCCTGAGAAGGAGCACTAATGCTGCTGGACTTTGATGAGGCCAGTCACAAGGAGATTCCCTCAGGCAACAAGCTCTTTCCTAAAAAGAGTTCAGGACAAGGCAACATAGCACGAAGCTTTGCCTTTGATGGCCTTTCTGCCAGCATGGCTTACTGGAAGCTGAGAGGCTGGTGGAGGGGGAAGGAGCAGCAAAACTGCCCTGTGCTTCGTCTTCTTCCCAAAGCCCTTCCCAATAGGCATGGGCTACCGCTCTGCATCCTTCCTCTGACCCAAGACAGCTGCTCTCAAAGACTCCTGTGTTGGCAAGTCTCTCCCGAAGGTGAAACAAGCTCTCTGCAGAGAGCTCCCGGGATGGCACATCAAGTCTACCCAAGGCACTCCACAGCCAGAGAGAATTCTGGGGCCTCTTTTCTAAAGAAGCAGAGGGAGCACTCAACACTTCCCAGACTTACCCGCAGGAAAGATTTTGACAGCTTTCCCGTCACATCTACTTCATTGATGAAGTCTTCAAAAAACCTCATGGTGACGTTCCTTTCTCGGCACACAAGAATGCCGATGTTCTTGAAAACGAAGTCAAAATCTTCCCCTTTGGACAAGGCCCACACAAGCAAGGTCTGAGTTGCCCTTAGACAAACGGACACCTTCTGCAGGGAAAGGTGGGTCCTCATAACCATGGTGGTAAGCTTCACTTGAGCAACTTCCAGATGCCCTGCAAAAAAAGGCAGCAGGCAACAAAGTCACTCAAAGAGCCCTTGGGCACACTCAACTCACCTGGCAGCACAGCACACCCTCCACAGCCTTCTCAACACCCTCCCTCCCCACCCACTCCCCTTTCAGCAGCAAACCGCTTGCTTGGGGGGTACAGACCCATCCCCAAACACCTTTTGCTCTTCCTAGCAAACTGGACATGGTTTCACAGGAATGCAAGAACCACTCCAAACACAGCCCCACCCCTTCCTGACCCACAAGAGCCATGCAGGGCCCCCTCCAGCTGGCCACAGGGCCCTGGGGAAAACTCCTCCTCCCACCTCTGCTTCACTGCTCCCTGCAGCTCTCTTAGACCACTACTAACTACAAGCTGCCAGGCAGAGCCCTGCCACAACACGAGGGAAAGACCAGCTTTGCATCACGCTTCTAACCAGGCCACGGGATGTTCTCGTAGCTGAGGTCATTCTCCTTCAGAAACGCGTTGTCCAGATGTAAGACAGGCCTCCGAACAGGGAAACTCTTGTTCCTCACAGAGCACAAGTAGTTGTCCATGATGAACATGTTTCCCACGCCTGCTAGCTGGACAGTCTGAAAAGAAGAGAGCATGTAAAGAACATGAGGCGGCTTTTCACATGCCCAAAAAGTAAGGGATAGCTTTTCAGGGCACTCAGAGGGTGCTTAAGGACTGGATCTACAATGCAGGAAGATGAGCTGCTTTGCAGGAGAGCCCTGCACTCTCTAGCCATGGCCTCTCCCACCCCTCACCTCCCACCAGCTAAGCGCTGACCCACAAGTAGGGAACACCACCCAAGGAGGTGCAAGACGTGGCAGAAAGTCTCCACCGTGTGCCAGGCACGTTGTTCCACCCGGCCACGTGGGGCCAGAGAACGCCCCAGAGGAGAAAGCCCACATTCTGCTTCTCCAGCTGCCCTTTGCTTTGGCTCTCCATTGCCAGAGAGCTGGCTCTGGGGCAGAACTGCAACCCACAGGCTCCTGCTGGCACATCGCTTCTGCTTTCAGAGGGGACAGCAATACGGCTGCTCAAAGGCAGCACGGAAATGGGGGCATCGGCGCTCATCAGGGTCTGAGGGAGAAGAAGCAGAGAAGCCCACCTGGTTCTGCAGCAGCGCCTGGCGGTAACACTCGCACGCGCAGTCCCAAACTTTAGCGATATCTGGGCAGGAAGAGAAAGATGGGCTGTGCTTGAAGTGCACAAGCTCACCTCCATGCCAACCCGGCCAAATCACGCAGATGCAGCAAGCGTCACCCACCACCACCACAATCCCGCAAAGGAGTCTTGGAGAGGAGGGCAGCAGAACTGACGTTCCAACAGCCTTCCAACTACAAGCCCTCCCCTGAAAAGGAAAGCATGGAGCTCTAAGAGGAACAGTTCCCAGTGCCTCTCTAGAGTCCTGCGGGAGCACCAGCTCACCTCAGCCTTCTGCAAACAGCACTGCTGCCCTTTCACATGCTCCTTCCTAAGCTTGACCCTCTCCCTGGCAAAAGCGGCCAATCCATTCCCACCCCACTAAGAGGACACTCCTCTGCCCACCACCGCCTTGGACACTCAGGGACCTTTCGGACTTACTTTCCTTACGGAATCTCACGAGCCGCTGAGAGAGTGAGTGGAGGAAGTTTGAGCAAAATGACTCCATGGCTCAAGGCACAGGCCACCAGCTCCTCCACTCCAGCACACCAAAGAGCCCAGCGCTATTGCACTGCCTCTCTTGCCCTCTCCTCCTCACTGCAGAGCAGCTGCCACGAGCAGAGGGGAGCCAAGAGCAGCCGAGTGCCAGGGCTCAGCGTGGCCTCGCACGGCAGTGTGCGTGGGGCGCCCTTCTTATAGGGAAGCTCTGATGGTGATGCGGGACATCCCACTGTGACCCCAGCCCGTGTCACAAAAGGCTGCAGAGCCCGGCCACCCCCACCGTCGGGCACCTCCCTATATTTCACCCCACAAGGACAAGGGAGCAGCACTCGGCTTCCTGAGGGATGCCCCCTACCTCCCCATGATCTGCACGCCTTAGCAACAACCATCCCCACCTCTGCGCTGGGAAGGATATTCAGGCCAAAAGGAAAGATAAGCAAAGAACTGAGGAGAGGCTGGTTCATCTAAGGAGCCGCAGCTTGCCACAAAACAGAGAGCTCTTCTTATTCTTATTCCTACCCAAAATAAAGGAAGCCCCCCTGGTACACAACACTGCTAACCACCAGCTGCTCTGTCAGGAAGGATTCTCTCAGGAACTCCTTCCTGTGGGGAGCTCCTTTCCTTTCTAAGGAGAGATTTCACAGCCCTTTGGTGGCTAGAAATCCCCCAGGAAGACAAGGGCGGGGGCCACGAACGGGACACAAGGGTCCTGTGCAACCACAGACATCTTCAGAGCACAACTACACACTGATACACCCCCTGCCAGAGCAGAGAACACCCTCATGCCTTCTTGTTTTGCACCAAATCCAGACTTCACCTCACCAGCCCCAAGCTTGTGAGTTAAACAAGAGAAATGTGAAGAAGCTGAAAAGGGAGTTTTGCCCAACTAATCCTCAAGAGGATTTCTAAAGACATTTCAGCATTCCCAGAGCTGCGGTGTTGAAATGCATTTGTGAAATAAAATCAAAGGAAAACAAAGCTTTTTTTTTTTTTTTTTTTTTACTTAGCTACAAACATACAAATTCCTGTGAAGCACATATACCGCTGGCAGGCTTGCATGATATGATGATTTTGCCCAAGGAACAGTCTCAGGAGCCACCAAATGAGTTGAGCAAGGTCTGTGGGGTGGTAGGAGGGTGCCAGCAGCCCCTCTGAGACATGCTCTGTGACACGCTCTGGGTCACTGAGGGACACGGCGCCTCACACCTGCCCTCTGCCCAGGGTGTCCCCACACTGCCCAGAGCTCCGGGTCCTTCCTTCCTTCTAAATATGACATCCAGAGAAAGAGCAACGCACGGCTGTTACCAGTTTAGAGGCTTTCCAGTCCATAGCCCCAGTTTGTGCTGGTTCATCCTGTGCATCCTTGGCGCTGTCTTTGGAAAGGGCCAAAGCCCCAAACAAGCGCCAAAGCACAGCTGCCCACACAGCTCTGACCAGGACGGAGAGCTGTCAGGCCCGCTGTGCTGCACAAGCACCTTCTCCAGCGGCCACTGGAGAACTTCCATAGCCCGTGGCACTGCCTGCAGCAGGGGGAATGGACTGGAGGGCTCTGTCAGCAGCTCCTGGACGCTGCATGTGCTCAGGGCTGGGGCTGCTCTCCAGGATGTGCGGGGCGATCTCTGCGCTCTCTCCTGGGCTCTTCCATCTCCCTGGTGCTGATGCCGGGACCCCCCAGGTGACATGAGTGGAACTCACGGTGTAGCTGCCACCTCACAGGGGGTCTCCTGTGCGGGGCGGGCGCCAGGCCCTCACTTCCCTGCGAGACTCTTTCTCTGGTTATCGTATTTAGGAGGAAGGAAGGACCCGGAGCTCTGGGCAGTGTGGGGACACCCTGGGCAGAGGGCAGGTGTGAGGCGCCGTGTCCCTCAGTGATCCAGAGCGTGTCACAGAGCATGTCTCCGAGGGGCTGCTGGCACCCTCCCACCACCCCACGGACCTTGCTCAACTCATTTGGTGGCTCCTGGGACTGTTCCTTTGGGCAAAAATCATCATATCATGCAAGCTTGTCAGCGGTATATGTGCTTCACAGGAATTTGTATGTTTGTAGGTAAGTAAAAAAAAAAAAAAAAAAAAAAAAAGCTTTGTTTTCCTTTGATTTTATTTCACAAATGCATTTCAACACCGCAGCTCTGGGAATGCTGAAATGTCTTTAGAAATCCTCTTGAGGATTAGTTGGGCAAAACTCCCTTTTCAGCTTCTTCACATTTCTCTTGTTTAACTCACAAGCTTGGGGCTGGTGAGGTGAAGTCTGGATTTGGTGCAAAACAAGAAGGCATGAGGGTGTTCTCTGCTCTGGCAGGGGGTGTATCAGTGTGTAGTTGTGCTCTGAAGATGTCTGTGGTTGCACAGGGCCCTTGTGTCCCGTTCGTGGCCCCCGCCCTTGTCTTCCTGGGGGATTTCTAGCCACCAAAGGGCTGTGAAATCTCTCCTTAGAAAGGAAAGAATCTCCCCAAGGGAAGGAGTTCCTGAGAGAATCTTTCCTGACAGAGCAAGTGATGGTTAGCAGTGTTGTGTACCAGGGGGGCTTCCTTTATTTTGGGTAGGAATAAGAAGAGCTCTCTGTTTTGTGGCAGGCTGCAGCTCCTTAGATGAACCAGCCTCTCCTCAGTTCTTTGCTTATCTTTCCTTTTGGCCTGAATGTCCTCCGCAGCGCGGAGGTGGGGATGGTTGCTGCTAAGGCGTGCAGATCATGGGGAGGTGGGCAGGGGAGGTAGGGGGCATCCCCCAGGAAGCCGAGTGCTGCCCCCTTGTCCTTGTGGGGTGAAATATAGGGAGGTGCCCGACGGTGGGGGTGGCCAGGCCCTGCAGCCTTATGTGACACGGGCTGGAGTCACAGTGGGATGTCCCGCATCACCATCAGAGCTTCCCTATAAGTAGGGCGCCCCACGCACACTGCCGTGCGAGGCCACGCTGAGCCCTGGCACTCGGCTGCTCTTGGCTCCCCTCTGCTCGTGGCAGCTGCTCTGCAGTGAGGAGGAGAGGGCAAGAGAGGCAGTGCAATAGCGCTGGGCTCTTTGGTGTGCTGGAGTGGAGGAGCTGGTGGCCTGTGCCTTGAGCCATGGAGTCATTTTGCTCAAACTTCCTCCACTCACTCTCTCAGCGGCTCGTGAGATTCCGTAAGGAAAGTAAGTCCGAAAGGTCCCTGAGTGTCCAAGGCGGTGGTGGGCAGAGGAGTGTCCTCTTAGTGGGGTGGGAATGGATTGGCCGCTTTTGCCAGGGAGAGGGTCAAGCTTAGGAAGGAGCATGTGAAAGGGCAGCAGTGCTGTTTGCAGAAGGCTGAGGTGAGCTGGTGCTCCCGCAGGGCTCTAGAGAGGCACTAGGAACTGTTCCTCTTAGAGCTCCATGCTTTCCTTTTCAGGGGAGTGCTTGTAGTTGGAAGGCTGTTGGAATGTCAGTTCCGCTGCCCTCCTCTGCAAGGGTCCTTTCCGGGATTGTGGTGGTGGTGGGTGACGCTTGCTGCGTCTGCGTGGTTTGGCAGGGTTGGCATGGAGGTGAGCTTGTGCACTTCAAGCACAGCCCATCTTTCTCTTCCTGCCCAGATATCGCTAAAGTTTGGGACTGCGCGTGCGAGTGTTACCGCCAGGCGCTGCTGCAGAACCAGGTGGGCTTCTCTGCTCCTTCTCCCTCAGACCCTGATGAGCGCCGATGCCCCCATTTCTGTGCTGCCTTTGAGCAGCCGTATTGCTGTCCCCTCTGAAAGCAGAAGCGATGTGCCTGCAGGAGCCTGTGGGTTGCAGTTCTGCCCCAGAGACAGCTCTTTGGCAATGGAGAGCCAAAGCAAAGGGCAGCTGGAGAAGCAGAATGTGGGCTTTCTCCTCTGGGGCGTTCTCTGGCCCCACGTGGCCGGGTGGAACAACGTGCCTGGCACACGGTGGAGACTTTCTGCCACGTCTTGCACCTCCTTGGGTGGTGTTCCCTACTTGTGGGTCAGCGCTTAGCTGGTGGGAGGTGAGGGGTGGGAGAGGCCATGGCTAGAGAGTGCAGGGCTCTCCTGCAAAGCACCTCATCTTCCTGCATTGTAGATCTGGCCCTTAAGCACCCTCTGAGTGCCCTGAAAAGCTATCCCTTACTTTTTGGGCATGTGAAAAGCCGCCTCATGTTCTTTACATGCTCTCTTCTTTTCAGACTGTCCAGCTAGCAGGCGTGGGAAACATGTTCATCATGGACAACTACTTGTGCTCTGTGAGGAACAAGAGTTTCCCTGTTCGGAGGCCTGTCTTACATCTGGACAACGCGTTTCTGAAGGAGAATGACCTCAGCTACGAGAACATCCCGTGGCCTGGTTAGAAGCGTGATGCAAAGCTGGTCTTTCCCTCGTGTTGTGGCAGGGCTCTGCCTGGCAGCTTGTAGTTAGTAGCGGTCTAAGAGAGCTGCAGGGAGCAGTGAAGCAGAGGTGGGAGGAGGAGTTTTCTCCAGGGCCCTGTGGCCAGCTAGAGGGGGCCCTGCATGGCTCCTGTGGGGCAGGAAGGAGCAGGGCTGTGTTTGGAGTGGTTCTTGCATTCCTGTGAAACCATGTCCAGTTTGCTAGGAAGAGCAAAAGGTGTTTGGGGACGGGTCCGTATCCCCCAAGCAAGAGGTTTTCTGCTGAAAGGGGAGTGGGTGGGGAGGGAGGGTGTTGAGAAGGCTGTGGAGGGTGTGCTGAGCTGCCAGGTGAGTTGAGTGTGCCCAAGGGCTCTTTGAGTGACTTTGTTGCCTGCTGCCTTTTTTTTTTTTTGCAGGGCATCTGGAAGTTGCTCAAGTGAAGCTTACCACCATGGTTATGAGGACCCACCTTTCCCTGCAGAAGGTGTCCGTTTGTCTAAGGGCAGCTCAGACCTTGCTTGTGTGGGCCTTGTCCAAAGGGGAAGATTTTGACTTCGTTTTCAAGAACATCGGCATTCTTGTGTGCCGAGAAAGGAACGTCACCATGAGGTTTTTTGAAGACTTTATCAATGAAGTAGATGTGACGGGAAAGCTGTCAAAATCTTTCCTGCGGGTAAGTCTGGGAAGTGTTGAGTGCTCCCTCTGCTTCTTTAGAAAAGAGGCCCCAGAATTCTCTCTGGCTGTGGAGTGCCTTGGGTAGACTTGATGTGCCATCCCGGGAGCTCTCTGCAGAAAGCTTGTCTCACCTTCGGGAGAGACTTGCCAACACAGGAGTCTTTGAGAGCAGCTGTCTTGGATCAGAGGAAGGATGCAGAGCGGTAGCCCATGCCTATTGGGAAGGGCTTTGGGAAGAAGACGAAGCACAGGGCAGAGTTTTGCTGCTCCTTCCCCCTCCACCAGCCTCTCAGCTTCCAGTAAGCCATGCTGGCAGAAAGGCCATCAAAGGCAAAGCCTCGTGCTGTGCTCCTTGTCCTGAGCTCTTTTTAGGAAAGAGCTTGTTGCCTGAGGGAATCTCCTTGTGACTGGCCTCATCAAAGTCCAGCAGCATTAGTGCTCCTTCTCAGGGTTTTGCTGGGCAGCATGTCTGTGCTGGGACAGGGTCTGATGTTGATGCAGGAGTTCGTGGTATGAGAGTTGTGGAGGAGCGGTTTGTTGTGTGGGTAGTAGTAGGCAGTTTCCACCCTTGTGAGCCAGGGGCTCTTTTCCGGGGGTGACCGTGTGCGTCTCTGTCACTTTTGCAGACACCAGCCTTGAGGCCTTTGATCATTGCCCGCACAAAGACGGCTGTTTTTCAGATGCCTCCTGGGGGTGTCTTTGTGTTGCCACAGTGAGTATGTTTCCTTGTGTAGGCCTTGACTGCCTGACTGAGCAGCTTCTTATCTCCTGCTTCATAGGACCAGCTAGAGGGGCCTAGGGCGTAGATGCCAGGGCTTCTCTCATCAGGAGGAGTAGTAGTGGTGCTATACCTGTGAGCAAAGTCCGTGGTCATTCTTGCCTCATTGGGAAGACATGTCTGTTCAGGTGGAGTCACCTGGAGGAGGTTCTGCTTTCCACTGCTCCCCAATGAGAGGGAGAGAGGAAGTTAGGGATCCCTTTGCATACATCCAGCTTCATCTGCTTTCTTTTGAGAGAAACTGAATAACCCCCTGCTAAAGCTCAAGAGGTTTCTCTTCCCTGCACGTTTTGTTTCTTTCCCTGAAAAGCATCTGTGCGAAGCTGTGTCCCAGCCTGATCTAGACAATGCCCATGGATGGAGTTTCTTGTGCCATCCCAGCAGTGGAGTGCTGTGCACCAGGGCTCCTAAGATGCACTGCTGCCTTGCACCAACTTCTGCTTTGCAAAACTGTAGAGCTTACAGTAGCGTTCCACCCTCTCTGTGAGCAGCAGCTGAGTGGAGGCTACTTGGGACTGGATTGCCCCTTCTTGAAACTGGATTCACCTTTGTTCTTTCCAGATTTATACGTAAAAATGCAGGTACAGAACAAGGCTTGCCTGAGCAGACGGATAGCAAAGGTAGTGTAAGCGCGAGCGTGGAGAGCAACCCTAAGGGGTGAAGACAGCCTACATGTGTTGGCCTTCTCAGAATGAACGTGTGCCATGCCAAAGATATTCTGTCAAGTGACCACGCTCTCCCTCTGGCCCGACTTGGAGAATGTGCACCCGAAAGAATGGCCTAAGGAGAGCTCAGGGAACCCCATGGTCCTTTAGAAGGGGAGGCTCGGGCAAGATGAGGAGTGTGAAAGGAGCAAGGGCTAGATGATCTCTAGAGGTCCCTTCCAACCTCAACCATTCTGTGATTCTGTGTGATTCTATGAAGAATCTTCTAGGAAGCTGGCCTCCAAGCCTAGCTGAGTGTGTGCTCCGTGCGCAGTAGCCCATGTGTGATCAGGCCAACATGTGCCTCTTGTGGGAAGTGTCCCGCAGAAGCAGATGTGAAGAGCTTGCATGCTTTGTCCTTGCAGGTGGTCTGGGTGGTGAGCGCCTCCTCTCCCAAGAGCTTGTCTTGCCAAAGCAGAGGAGTGATGGGGAGATGGCAGGAGAGGCCCCTCATAGAGCACGTCGGGTGAGGTGAGACTCTGGCAGAAGCAGCTTTGGTTAAGCATTCTGTGGAAGTTGCGGGAGGGAGCTGTTGCTGTTGGACTCATTTCTAGTAATGGTGGGAAGTTCCTGTCATGCTCTGGGTGAGCTTAAGTCCTCCTAGTGGGAGGGAAGTGTGTCGCAGTTTGGAGTGAGCCCCCCACCTGAGGTATGGCTGGTGTGCCCTTGTGATTTGCAGGTTCGCAGATGAGCAGGACGTGGCCAAAGCCATGCAAGAAGCTGCCAAAGAGTCACCGCTGGCAAAGAAGGAAAGCAAAGGCGGCTCTGCGAAGGATGCTGGCAGAGAAGGTGCCGTAAGAGTTGCTGGCACTCTTCCAAATCCGGGCCAGTGCAAGAGTGGGAGGGGAAGGTCCCAGGGGGCAGCGTGATGCTCTAGAAAGGGATGCATGGAGCATGCAGGCAGCCTGAAAAGGCTGCTAGGAAGGCTGTCTGCAAGGCTGGCAGTGTCTGGGCTTGCAGCATAGTAGCCCGTGCATGGGCAGGCCAGCCCTGTGTGGCAAGCGTGCCAAAAAGGCAGGTGTGAAGAGGTGCTTTGTAATTGTAGGGCTTCTTGCTGCTGAGCGTGTCCCCTCACGAGCACATGTGATGTCAAAGCACACGTGTGCTGTGAAGGGGCCAGAAAGGGAGAAGAGCAAGGCGCAGGCTGGAGCTCATGGAGTGAGGTGAGAGCATGGCAGAACTGCCTTTTGTTAATGCTGTGCTCCTGGATATGCACGAAGGAGCTTTTCCCTTTTGACCTGTTGCTGAAGTAGTGCTCAGAGGTGATAGTGCCGTGCCCCATGGCTTCTAGGACTTGTGTCTGGGTGGGAAGCGTGTGGCGGTTTGTGTTGCGCGTCCTGTGTGAGGTTTCATTTGTGTGTGCTCCTGGTTCCCAGGGGTGCAGATAAGCAGCGCCTGGGCCAAGCTGTGCCCGCATCTGGAGAGCTTCTTCAGCAAAAGCAGGCCAGAAAAGGCAGCTGCGGAGAGCACCGGCCCGTAAGAGGTAATGCAACAGTGAAGGCTGCATGTCAGAATGTGGAGCAAAGAAAGCAGAAGGGTGCAATCCCTGTGGGAGGAAGGGGATGTTCTGGAAAGAGAGGGTAGGACAATGGAGGGAGTTTGAAAGGGCCGGAAGGAGTCAGGGCCCTCTCCAATGCACTTCATGCCTGGGCATTGCTGAGTTGTTGTTCTGGTGGCCCCTGTGCCGGAGATGCAGTTGTGGAGAGCTTCCCTGTTATGTGCTTCCAGGAGACCTCACTAGCAAGCACCTTCTCTCCCGGCCACGTCTTTCTCCCGCACACACCAGTGATGTGCAGGGGACAAAAGGATCACTGCCTTCAGTGAGGTGAGGCTCTTGGAGAAAGGTTCTGGGGACGGCCATGCTCTTGATGGGCTTGGTGTGTGAGCGCAGGCAGGAGAACATGCTCACGTGAGCTGCGCGTGTGCTCTATCTGCAGCGCACTGCCACCAGTAAGGAGGAGCAGTGTGCAGAAAGGAGGCAGCATGGTCAGGAAGGCTGCTGAATCCAGACTCCCTGTTGTGGACAGGCGGATAAGAGAGGGGGTAGGTTATCAGAATTTACGTAACGTCCAAAGGCCAAGGTGTATGGCCACAGCAGGATGTAGCTTTTCAGTCTGCAAATGCCAATAGCTTTTGAGTTGACTCTTCCGTTCTGTTGTCTCTGTTCTCACGGCCTTGTTCCTCCTCTCTCTTTGCCTAGACACGACCTAAAGCAGAAGCTCAGAAGCCTCAAATCTACAGTGGCTCTGAGCAGGGAAGGCTTGAAGCACAAAGAAAGAAGCCTCGGGGCCACCCGCTAAGACTCAGCTTGGTGTCTCTGTGCCTTCCCGAAGTGGTGGAGGAGAAGGAAGCGGTCCCGAGGCTGGAAACGTCTCGGCAAATGTAAGTGTGTGCGAAGTGTCTCAAAGGCGTGGGGGAGTGGAGCAGCGGGGACAGCTGTGCTGCAGGATCAAGGATCCCCCTGGCTTAGCCCTGAGGATGATGCGGCAGCTTCCTCTTTCTTGGTACCTGGAGGAGGCCCTGGGACAGCCCCTGATGCTGGTGTCTCTAGGCAGCCCCCAGCGAATGCCTGAGGTTGCTGCGGTGTTGAAGGGAGCAGTAGCTGCCAGGGCAGCGTGCAGAGGCTGGGGGAGGGCAGGGGCAGGCCAGGACGGAGCCCAGCTGTGAGGGGGAATTTGTGCCTGCCCCAACAGAGTGCTTCCAAGACAAGCAAGCCAAGATCTGCAAGGGCTGCAGTCCTCAGGAGCCTGCCTTGAGGAATGGAGGAGTCTGGAGAGCAGCAGGCCACGGAGAAGAGACCAGCAGCAGTTCTCTTGGTAAATGTGTCCAGCTTCAATTGGTATTTCCCTTCTGTGGCATGTTCCTCACTTTCCTTGGCAGAATGGCAAGTGGAAAAGCTGTCTTGGCCTGACAGCCTGAGGGATGGAGCGCAGCAGGCTCCTGGGCTGTGAGAGACGTCTATAGGAGTCTCTGTCCTCCTGCCTCTATGCAAAATTGAGGAGTTTTTGTTTCCTCTTCAGTGTTGGGAAGAAGATGGAATTGCAAGAGCACCGTCAAAAGTATGAGTCGTTTGTGGCAGCCCGGCGGACATGGGAGCAGTACGGCCGAGTTGAAGCACGCAGACCTGCAAAACGGTCCTGAAGGTCCTGAAGCCTTGAGGGGACCGAGAGAAACAGCAGGGCTGGCAGTGGTGGGGCTGCGCAGAACTGTGTCGGTGCAGGAGCTCCCACTGCTGCTGCCAGCGTTGCCGCTTCTGCACCAGGACAGCCCTTAGTAGAGCATGGCCTCTGCAAGCGCTCTTGAGGCCTGGGCAGTGCCCAATAAAGACTCGGTGCTTTCTCCCAGCTGGAGTAGCTCAGCTGTGCCTGGCAGTGCGTCCATGTGGAGCCATTTGGAAGGGCAGGTGTCTTCAAGATCCGGTGTGCTGTCTGATCCTATGGCAGAAGCAAGGCAGTGGAGGAGAGCTGAGGCCCTGGCAGTGGCAATGGGATTGTGAGCATGGCAAAAGAGGAGATCTGATAGTGGGCAATGGAAGAGATCTGAACGTGTCTGGTGGCAACTAGGGGATAGCCTAGCGCCTAGTGGGGAGGTGTGGAAGAGATAGCAAATGAGAAAGGGGGAAGAAGGGACATTGAACGTGCAAGGAGAGGAAGTGAGGAGAGGAAACCACTGCTGTCTGATGGCTGAAGAGCATGTGAGCACGAGGCAAGGAGAAAGGAGGGTCAGAGGAGATGTGGAGGGTAGTGGGAAGAGATGTGACTGGAGGGCATCTAAATGCTCCTGAAGGGACTGGAGGGCACAGGAGTGGTCTGTGAGGGGAGAAAACACATTGCGCCTTTGCGAAAAGGGCAAGGCAAATGCTTTAGGTACTCGTCAAAGGGGGCAGACACTCAAGGAAGGTGAAGGGAGGGGATTGAGGCAGTCCAGGGAGGGAAGGGAGAATTTGGAGCGTCTCCCGAGGGGGCTGGACGGAGCCTGAGAGAAGGTGGGACCACGCTGTCTGTTAGTGCCTGCCATGAGCCACCCGCAGCAGCTGTGGGCGAGAGGGAAGGCGGCGCTGGGCACCAAGAGGAAGGTGGGCGCTACCATGTGGCACCGCCACGCTGCCTTCCTGCAGAGCATCGCAGCTGCCCCAGAGCCCATGGAGTTGCAACCCGTGGAGGGAGAGCCTGCCCTGTGCACCATGGACGTGCCCCAGGAGCCCCAGAGGAGGAGGATGCGCTAACCCGGCAGGAGATTCCATTCCCGCCAGCCGGGGCATGACGCCCAGCAAGACCAGGCTGGTGATGGCAGTACCCTGCCATCAGATGGCAGCCACAGGCCTGCCATCACAGCTGATGCCATGAGTGCGGGCAGCTTTCTCGCATAGGTGAAATCTCGCTGCGATCATGTCCCTTTTCACCTCGCTGCTGTGCTGCCTCAGCACATGGAAAGTGCCAAATGCATTGATGGCCACACCCTGAGTGGAGGAGAGAAAAAGAGGATGACAAATAAGAGTTTGGCTTTTGATGGACCGATGGATGGATGACTCATAGGAGTAAGAAGATAGTGACCTGTGCTGTGTGAGCTATGGAGGAAAAAGAGGGCAGGATGGGCCCTTTGGGAACCTTAAAGATGACTCATTGTGCAGAAGACCCTCTTCTTTCCCTCTTGGTTGCCTTTGCAAAGGAATGGAATGGGAAATGTGAAAAATAGCTATGGGATAAAGAAACTGGGAAGCGCAGCGTCCATTGTTTATTGATCTGTTGATGAACAGCTCAAGGACTCCCCATCATTTCAAGGCCAGGGTGGTGCTGACCGCCTGGAGCCGTGAAGTGTCCTCGATCCCCAAGCCATTCCTCTATAAGTCCTCCTTTTTTCTTTTGCAATAGCCAGGCTTTATTAGTAAGGGAGAATAGCATTCGCCTTATGCATGCGAAGGCACAGCTAAGTAAGCATAGGACATAAAGCATAACAATCAAAAGCACCAATCCTTTCTTAAGCAAGGATTTTAGCCACCCACCAATACCCAATAAATCAGTTAACCCATCCAGCCCAAAGAAATCCTCGTCCTTTTGTATCTTCTGGGTGTGCTCCGTCAGCTGCTGAATCTGCTGGTGGATTGCCTTAGAGTGGTCTTGTAGGTCCATGCAGCACATCCCTTCAAAGTCTTCACATCCATGTCCATGGGCCAGTAGCAGGAAGTCAATAGCCGCTCTATTTTGTACCACCACGTGTTGTAGCTGTGATAAATCCAGCGCCAGATTAGAGAGGACCTGACTGGTGACATTTCCTTGTTTATCCACCCAGCAGGACAGGGTGTCTAAGATTTTGTGGGCTCTTGCTGCTGTTGCCCCTGGAATGAAAAAAGATGCGAAAATGGCCTCCCACTTGTACCAGAGGCGGACTTCGTCATCAGAGTCCTCCGTCTGGATTATGCTACGCGCCGTTCGCTGAGTTCTTCTCTTGGCACTGGTGCTGTTGGGATGAACCCAGGGCAAAGCCATACTTACTTGGCCTACCGTACATGGACCCTCTATGGGCTTTGATGGAATTCCGGCTCAAGCCTGGTTGCCACATATAAGGCAACGCATGGTGTGGCCTCTGTCAAGGGGTGGCAGACTTCGGGGTGGTCGTTCCGCTCTGGTACGTTTCAGGTCCACCTGCTGGGTACCCACCGCATTGCTGTTCAGGTGGAAATGCATATATGCCCTCTACCATTAAATATGGCAGTGGCGGGGCCCTCCCAAATCCCTGTTCTAGGGTTAAAATAATTAACCATCATTTCCTTAGTGGGAGTGCCTGCATTAACACAGGTGGCATGGATTACAACGGGCAGATCGACATTGTCCCCAAAGACACAGAGCTGATTTAATACAAATAGAACCTTATCCAAACGCTCTCTTGGGTCCACTATTGAATTGAACTTTTGCAAATAGTCCTTGATTGTCCTGTTTGTGCGCTCCACTATAGCCTGACCAGGTGGAGAGTTTGGGAGCCCGGTAGTATGCTTTACTCCCCAGGTCATCAGAAAGCGTCGGACAGACTCGCTGACATAGGCCAGCCCGTTATCCGTCTTAATGTGCTCGGGCAAGCCCATGACCACAAAACATGTGGTTAGATGCCTGCAGACACGTAGGGCCCTTTTGCTGGTCTGCGCTGTGGCCCACACAAACTTAGAGTAGGTGTCTATGGACACGTGGACATACTTGAGGCGTCCAAATTGAGGTACATGCGTGACGTCCATTTGCCACAACTCTACCCTTTTTGATTGCTTCACTGAGCGCTTCCATTCGAGTTTGAACACTCTTTTTTGGCTGCATTGCTAAAAATACCCATTCCAGAATGATAAAGCGATGAGTGTAGTGATGATCGTCTTCTCCCCCTTTTTTCTTTTGCCACTGCATGATGAGGGCAAACACCGAGATTGGGTTGGAGATGATCATGAGGCGTATCGGAAGCTCAGGGCATCGCCGTCCTGCCCACCGGGTGGAGATGAGCTGTCCTAGGCGATGGATGCATTGTTCCTGCTTGACAGAGAGCGTAACTGGCTTAGCTGCATCAGTGCCTTTTAATAGTGGCAGGAAGGCACCGTGTTACTAACCAATTGAAGTATAAAGGGCATTCCTTCCATTGCAACATTGTCCTGTGTACACTGATATGATGTATTGAGTAGGCTATATGGATTCAGGTCTGTCCAGTTGCTTAGAGGAATACCTATCAAATTGATCCGCTGTCCCACAAAGTCAACAACTCTTAATTTGGGTATAATTAACAATATGCCTAAGAAGCATAACATATCCATTAGCGTTAAAAGTAGCATCAGCTTCTATAATAGCGTTAAAAGCAACACTACCTCCTAAAAGCCACAATATACAGCTAATAACAACAGTAACACCTCTTCTTCCCATGTTTTCCTTCTGCAGGCTCACACTTTCCACAGCTAGGGTACCAGCGGCTTGCCTGCTACGTCTGGTATATGCGAGTTTGCGTCCAGCCAAGGTCTGACCTATTTCGCTGGCACCCATCTGGTTCCAGTGTCTGTAACAACACAAGCATACCCTTTTCCCCAGGTTATCAAGTCCAAAGGTCCCGTCCATTTTCCCGTCTTCGAGTCTGTTGGCATCACCTTACACGGACCCAACTTTACTTCTGTCAGGGCTCCCTTTAGCCCAGCCCTGTGTTTGACCATCAGAGGGACTAGGCTGTCCTGGGGTAATCTCAAAAAATTTAAAACATATACTGCTTTTGCCAATTTTTCTTTTTTTGTAGCTGGCATTTCAGCGTTTGGTTCATATGTTCCACTATGTCATGGTCCTCAGGATGCAATGGTATGGTGAAAAAACAATCTTTTAAATCAATTATTAAGAAGTCGCAATCATTTTGGAAGGTTCTCTGTTTCCATTTCTATTTATGTTTGCATAGCTTCAATTTGGTTTCCTCCCCAGAAATTGCTTGGGATTTCCATATATTAAGGAGGCCTCCGCTCCAGTAGCAATTGAGGCTTTTACAACTTGTTGCAGGTTCTTCCGTGCCAGTTGCACTGGAGCTTGGCCGTCGCTTCATTCGTGTTTCCCATGCTGAACTATTTCCCTAATATATTTCCAAGAATACAAGTCACAGTACGGCTCCCAGTCCTCCACCGGTGGCGGGGGGGTGCCGTAGTTTGAGTTATTTCTGGCTTTCCCGCTTTCAAATTCTGCACTTTCTTGTTGTGCTTATTCAGCCCTCTCTGCTGATATATATTACACAACAAAGATCTAAAGACCACACACACAAACAGCACAAACACAGTTTCTATCCAGTGGCACGACCTCACGTAGCTGTGCACTCCACTAGTGAGTTCCACTGTCTCAATTGTCGAATCCCATCCTTGTCGCCAATTAGGTTGCGAATGGGCTTGAGATTCAGCAATAATCACACAAAACAAGGTGGCTACAGTGAGCCTCTATTCAGGTGAACGCACATTAAAGAAGCAAAGTATGAATAATTACTCTTGAGGTAATACTTGTCGGCAGGTTACTGAGACTGAACATTCTCTCAAGTTGGCAGATTAGAGGGTTGCTGATAGCCTCCCAACTCGGCGGGCGTCCCCGCAGAGATAACATGAGCCTCGGTGTTAGGAGTCTCACCCCCCCTCTCTCTGCACTGTCTGTTTATGCCCGGTGCATCCTGCCACGTAGGGCCAGTACGTGCCAGCAGGCAGACCAGGGGGCGGACAAACTCCACCTTCAGTCACGTAACCTTCCCTCCTGGGTGCGCAGGTGTGCATACCAGTAAGGGGTCCCAGCCATCAGTCTGAGGGTCCTGCCTTTGTCATCTTCCTCCCTCTCGGGTTTTTGACCTTCAACAGTTAAGTTGGCTACAAGCCCCTTCAAGTGCTTTTGGAGGAGCCGGCTGTGAACCTGACTGAGTAGCCACCTCTGTGCTCCTTATCACTCAGCCCAGGTGGGCAAACATCTTCTTTCTCAAGATCTGGATTCTATTTCGCACAATAGATTTATGACTCTACAGATCATACAAATTTCCACCTCCAATACATGCCACCCCGTGATCTGTAGAGGACCCGAACAGATAACATTTTCATAGAAGTTTCAACCATACCTCGTGTCAGCATCATTATACAAAGGATACAACAAATAATACAGATGAACATAGCAAATGGAAATAATAGCCCTAATAATGGTTTCTGTCCTCACTTACAGCATTACAGTTCTCCAACCCCCACTTTAAAAGACGGATCAAATCCCCGGGCTGGATATCTTTACCCCTACTGGATTTCTGCAGGATATGCTGCATAACCGGCAGCGCCCTGCAAGTCCCAGTCTGGATCTTCTGGTAACGGGGTGTTCCGGATGGGCTCAGGATTTGGTAGTAATCACGCAGAACGAGGTGACTACATCAAGCGTTTATTCACACAACTGTGTAGAGCAGAACAACTCCCCCATAAATCAGGAGGAAACAGTCAGTGACCTGGTACTCCACTTGGACACTCACACGTCCATCTATGGGTCCAGGTGGCATCCACCCAAAGGTTCTGAGGAAGCTGGTGGAAGTGCTCGTCAAGCCACTCTCCATCATCTATCAGCAGTCCTGGTCAACAGGGGAGGTCCCAGATGGCTAGAGACTTGCCAATGTTGGCAAGATGGAGGATCCAGGGAAACTACAGGCCTGCCTGCATGACCTCGGTATTCGGGAAAGTTATGGAGCAGATCATATTGAGGACGATCAAGAGGAAGGTCAGGGGTGACCTTATCGCTATTTACATCTGCCTTAAAGGACATTGTAGTGAGGCAGGGTTGATCTCTTCTCCAATATATGAAAATAGGACAAGAGGAGAAGGCCTCAAGTTGTGCCAGGGGAGGTTCAGGATAGATTTTAGGAGAAAATTCTACACAGAAAGAGTAATCAAGCACTGGAACAGGCTGCCTGAAAAAGTGGTGGGGCAGTATTTAAGAAACGTGTAGATGAGGCACTTAGGGACATGGTCTAACAGGTATGGTGTTGAAGGTTTTACGATTGGACTCAATGATCTTGAAGGTGTTTTCCAACTATAATGATTCTATGCTTCTATGATTTCTCTTTATTGTTCAGATACCTCTCAACTCTCCAGTTGCTCCTTTGAGCAAGTGGAGAATTTCAATCTTGCCTTGCCTTTTGGGAGTGTAGTTACTTCTTCAGCTAGCTGTTTTAGAGTGTTTCTATGCAGGCTGTTGTATCTATCGGTCAAAAACATCTCAAGAAAACATCTCAAGAAAAGTTATTCCTTGTAGACTGGGAACCTCCCTGGAGGCAATTTGGACTCAACATAGTGATCAGGATTGCATTCTGTTTCTTAGGACAGAGGAGGAAGCTTATGCTTGTCATACAGGTGATTAGTTTTTTTTTATCTCATAGGACACTGGATGAACTGGAACAACTGTAACATTCAGGTCCAGCCTGGAGCAGAAGAACGTTAGATTTGAACCAGAGCTATCCAAGTCCCCAGTGGCTGAGGAGAGAAATGTCAGGGCTGGGGATGTGAACAGGAAGGTTGTCCATACAGGTCTCCTCTCAAAAACACTGCTTTTCCCACATGTGCAGACTTCATTGGGAGACACTGTAGGAACTGGAGAATGTGGTAAGATTTCTTCTGAAAAGAGAATGAAAAAAGAAAGCTGAAAAGCAGCCACCCTTCTTTTTCAGGTGCTCATTGAAATCTGCCTCATTTCAATACATTGCTTTCCAATTAGCCACACAAGAATTGAAGATTGAAGAAAAATATGACATATCCTTAGATATATTTTTTTTTTCATTTTAATGAGCCCTGGGAGTATTTGGTGCTGAGTCTATGAACCTCCAGGAGGTTGAGAACCTCCAGGAGGATATTGAGGAAATCTCTCCAGCAGTTCCAGTCAGAAGCAAATGGCCAACTTTCTTGGAGAGTTAATTGGTCCTCTTGAGGACCATTAGCAGCAAAGTCTCCCCAGGGGCTGAGTAGAGCAGAAAGTTGGAGGTCCTGATTGCAGATAAGCAAAGACAAAGTGCAGGTTGATCTGATGCCAGGTTAACACTTCATGTGTTTTTCAAGTATCTTGGCCAAGCACAGGTGTCCAGACTCTGAGTAGGGGGGTCCTTTCCAACATGCTTTGCCCGGGTCTCCTGCTGGGTCAGTGCGTGGATGGGGATGTTCAAGGCCAAGGGCAGCACACCTTGTGTCCCTGGGGGAAAGCAGGCAAGGAGACCCTGTGGCCATGAGCAAGAAGTTTCCTCTCTCAATCCTCAATATCGGAGACACCAGCCATAGCACAGGTTACATAGACCTAGTTCTTTTGGAGGCTTTTGGCCATGGCAATGAACCTTGGCCATCTACCACTCGGGCTCTACTACACTTTGCTATTTCTGTGTCTGTTTGCCTGCAGCTTGTAGACATCTAAACTGCTTCCCACCTTGCTCTCACCCCAGGATCTCTCCATCTCAAATGATGTCTCTAGGTGTTGTTCACTGTTCTCTGAAACAGAGGCATGGGATGATCCTAGATACCTTCTGCATGATCTCTTATGCCACAGAACTACCCTTGAAGTGAAATTTCTTGTTTTCCTGAAGTGCAGTCTGTACATTTCAAGCTGCTGTTGGTGGCTCTTTCAAGTTCTCATGCTCTTTCCCATTGTCAGAGTAGGCTCCATCATCTCTGAAACCCCCTTCTAGCAGTCACTGGCCAGTGTTATATTTGCCTTAGCTGTAACACCTCACCAGGCTGAAGAAACCCAGGTCCCTCAGCTTCTCCACACAGGCCATGTGCTTTAGGTCTCCAAGCCCATCTCTGCAGACCCCTTCTGGAGCCTCTCCTGTTCCTCCTCATTGCTGCAGCACTGGGTATACCACAGTGGGACACACAATTCCACATGTGGCCACAACAGGGCTGAGTCATGGGGGCTTAGAACTGCTCTCGCCTGAGTGTCCAGGCACTTCCTAATACAGCCCTGTGTGCAGCAGGCCCAGTTGTGGTGAGCATGCACCACAGGCTTGTGTATCATAAAAGGTAATGCAAAAGAAAAATGAAGGCTATATGGGAGTCCCTGCCCAGCAGTCCTGAACCTGAATACCTCAAAGTGAAGGGGGACAAAGAATCATAGAATCATAGAGTGCTTAAGGTTGGAAGGGACCTCTGGAGGTCATCTAGTCCAACCCCCCTGCACACGCAGGGTCACCTAGAGCACGTGGCACAGGACTGCGTCCAAGCAAGTTTTGAAGATCTCCAGAGAAGGAGACTCCACAGCCTCTCTGGGTAGTCTGTTCCAGTGCTCCATCACCCTCACTGTTTGAAAATTTTTCCTTAAGTTCATGTGGAACTTATGGTGTTTCATTTTGTGGCCATTACCTCTAGTTCTGTTGGTGGGCACCAGTGAAAAGAGGCCAGCACCATCCTCCTCACTGCCTCCCTTGAGGTACCTATATTCACTGATTAGATCCCCTCTCAGCCTTCTCTTCTCCAGACTGAACATGTCCAGCTCCCTCAGTCTCTCCTCATAGGGAAGATGTTCCACGCCCCTGATCATCCTTGTAGCCCTGCGCTGGACTCTCTCCAGCAGCTCCACATCCCTCTTATACTGTGGAGCCCAGATCGGGTCGCAATACTCCAGATGTGGCCTCACCAGGGCTGAGTAGAGGGGCAGGATCACCTCCCTCGACCTGCTGGAGACATTCTTCTTAACGCACCCCAGGATCCCATTGGCCTTCTTGGCCACAAGAGCACACTGCTGCCTCATGGTCAGCTTGTCATCCACCATGACACCCAGGTCCCTCTCTGCAGAGCTGCATCTGGTCCTGCATGTTTCTGACATTTGTCCATGGTCACCCACAACTGTGCCAGGGCACTGTGGATTTCCTTGGCCATCTCAGGTGACCCTGGATGCCTTTTCCTCCTACACGAGTACCAGTCACTATAAGGATGAGGCACAGGCAGATCCTTACAGTGCAGAATGCTGATATATTTCAGCGCAGGCATTTCAAATATTAGAGAATGGTTGAAGTTGGAAGGGACTTGTGGACATCACCTTGTCGAGAGCCCTGCGCAAGCAGGCTCACTTACTGCACATTGCACAGGATCATGTCCAGGCAGGTTTGGAATATCTCCAGAGAAGGAGACTCTTCCTTGATGTATTTGTACATAGTGATGGGATCCCCCCTCAGTCCTCTCCTATCCTGGCTGAACAGAGGAGAGGTGTTCCAATCCCCTAATCATCTCTGTAGTCCTCCACAGGACTCTCTCCAGCAGTTCTATGCCCCTCTTGTACTGAGGAACACAGAAGTGGACACAGGACTTCAGATTGGACCTCACCAAGGCCAAGTGTAGAGAGAGGATCTCCTCCCTTGACCTGCTGGCAACACTCTTCCTAATGCACCCCAGGAGGCCACCGTCCTTCTTGGCCACAAGGAGCCATTGCTGGCTCGTGGTCAGCTGGCAGTCCACCAGGATGCCCAGGTCCTTCTCTGCAGAGCTGCCCTCCAGCAGGTCAACCCCAGTCTGTACCAGTGCATTCAGTAATTCTTCCCTAGGTGTACGACCCTGAACTTCATGAGGCCCAACTCTCCAGCCTGTTCATTTCCCTCGGAATGGCTGCACAGAGGTGTGGGGTATCAGACACTGCTCCCAGTTTGGGACCGCAAGGACACTTGCTAAGTGTGCACTCATCCCCTTCATCCAGGTGATCAATCAAGTAGCTGGACAACACTGAACCCACTATTGAAATCTGGGGAACACCAATAGGTCCAGGCCTCCAGCTAGACTCTGCACCACTGATCACAACCCATGGAGCTCTGCCATTCAGCTGCTGTCCACTCATCTAAACGCACACTTCTTGACCTTGCCCATGAGAATGTTATGGGAGACAGTGTTCAAGACTTTGCTGAATTCAAGGCAGACAACATGCACCAATCTACCCTCCTCTCCCCAGCCCATCCTTCCATCATAGAAGACTCTCAGACTGATTCACCTTGATTTCCCCTCGGTGAATTCATGCTGACCACTGCTGACGCCCATCCTTTCCTCCACATGCTTAGAGACAACATCCCTGATGAGTTGCTTCTTCACCTTTCCAGAAAGGTTCATCCCTTCCACAGTCACTGGTCACCAATGAGCGAGTCCTAAATGCAGAGCTCATTACACATTTCTGAGCTATTTTCTCCTGAACACATGGAGAATCCTGTGAAGCAAGGCCTTTGGGGTACAATTCCTTGAGCCTATTCTTAAAACCAGCTTCCTCTAAAGAGCAGCCTTCAGGCACTGCACTGAGTGGAAATTTCTGCTTTTAATGACAGCATGAGGGGGTCAGCTCTGACCCAGACTTAGACACCAATTTATTTGGAAACCATATGAGACAAAGTAGTCTAATTCAAGGAGGAACAAATCCAACCATTTGTGTAGCAGCATGTTAACAAATGCTAGTAAGAGTAGATCTACTAAACATAAAGAAATATTGCTCAGTCCTGGTACAGGATACAGTGGGATTCACATGTGGAGAGCAACACTAATATTACCATTTCTGAATAATATCCATGAAATTACTTTCCTCAGGGCATCCTTGAGCTCCCTGTTCCTCAGGCTGTAGATGAGGGGCTTCACTGTTGGAGGCACCACCGCATACAGAACAGCCAGCACCAGATCCAGGGCTCGGGAGGAGATGGAGGGAGGTTTCAGGTAGGCAAACATGGCTGTGCTGATGAACAGGGAGACCACAATCAGGTGCGGGAGGCACATGGAAAAGGCTTTGTGCCGGCCCTGCTCAGAGGGGATCCTCAGCACTGCTCTGAAGATCTGCACGTAGGTCAACACAATGAAAATGAAACACCCAGAGTGTACACAAAAGGTAATCACAGGGACTCCAACTTCCCTGAGATAGGAATTAGAGCAGGAGAGCCTGAGGATCTGGGGGATTTCACAGAAGAACTGCTCCACCTCATTACCTTGGCAGAGTGGTAAGGAAAATGTGTTCCCAGTGTGCAGGAGAGCATTGACAAAACTGCTACTCCAGGCAGCTGCTGCCATTTTGACACAAGCTCTGCTGTCCATGAGGGTCCCATAATACAGGGGTCTGCAGATGGCAACATAGCGGTCATAGGCCATGACTGTGAGGAGGAAATACTCTCCTACTATGAAGAAATGAAACATGAAGACCTGTGCAGCACATCCTGAGTAGGTAATGGCCCTGGTGTCTCACAGGGAATTGGCCATGGATTTGGGGACAGTGGTGGAGATAGAGCCAAAGTCGAGGAGGGAGAGGTTGAGGAGGAAGAAGTACATGGGGGTGCGGAGGTGGTGGTCGCAGGCTACGGCTGTGATGATGAGGCCGTTGGCCAGGAGGGCAGCCAGGTAGATGCCCAGGAAGAGCGAGAAGTGCAAGAGCTGCAGCTCCCTCCTGTCTGAGAATCCCAGGAGGAGGAACTCACTGAAGGAGCTGCTGTTGGACATTTGCTATCTCAGGGCATAGTGCACTGTCCTGGGAGGAAAAAAAAAAAAAAAAAAAAAAAAAAAAGATGTGGCACTTTAGGAAAACACATTTCAAGAAAGAAAAATCAGTAAATTAAAAAAATATTCAATTTCTCATTAAAACACACCACACTCATTCTCTCTTTACTAGGGGGAGGGGACAGGGAAGGGGCATCTGCGCACTTACCTGGCTTGAACTCCGTTTTGTGCTGACGGGGTGTGTTTTAAGAATTTGGGACCTCTGCCCATGGAATGTGGAGGGAATTGGAGTACGTAATTCTGACACTCACAATAAAATCACTTTTCACGTAACAGGGCTGTTCAGCATCTTCACACCCATTTCTAAAGGATGTGGATTGTAGAAGAAAGTTTTTTTTTTTTTGACATTATTTTTTTTTTTTGAGATGCCCCTCTCCCACCTGGGCAGCACTCCTTGAAGATAGCAATCATTGTCCTTTCTGCTGCGAGTGCTGAGAGGAAAGGCTTCCCTATCACTTGGGGCAGCATGACGAGAGCTTCTCTATTACCCCAGGGTCCAGCTGTCCTGCACTCACACTGCTTTGAGCTGGAGGATGATCGCATTTACATGTTACCCTAAAAACCACACTCCCGTGCAGACCCCTGTTTCATATAACTTGCAGCATTGATATCTGAACTGCAGCTGAAATCCTCTCCACCCAAGTGAGCCTAAGAGAAGACCAGGAGCAGCATGGACAGGAGGGAAGCAAGGAGCAACCCTGGGACACAGGGACACTGCTCTGCATTAGAGCCCATGCAGACCTGGGTGCACACCCAGCTTCACAGCCCTGCAGCATCCCCGGGAGGAGGAAGCAGGATGCCCTGTCCCTGTGACGCTGGGCAGGGAATCCTGCTCTCAAACATCTTCTGCTTTGTAGATGGTGGGAAAGCGATTGCCCCAAACCCTATCAAGTGATGGCATTGACTGGGTGCAGAAGAGCCCTCTGGAAACTCAGTAGCATTGCCCTGCAGCCAGAGACTTACCATGCAAGGGGCTGGGAGCTCACTTCCACAGCTGCCACGAGCTGCCTCCGTCCCAGGAGCCTGGCCCCGCTCAGGAGCAGAGGCCCAGCTGAACTCACCAATTTCTCTGTCCCTTGTGCTCCCTCCTCCTGGGAAATGTTCACTTCAATAAACTGAAATAATCACCTGTTGTCCTTTCCTAATGACTGGAGAGAGATTATTCCAACGCGGCAATTTATTTCATCCAAGGATGACTATCTATGAAAGTTGGAAATGTCTCACTCTGGAAGCTTTATCTCACATCCCTTAACTAGACAGGAGACTGAGGAGTGGACAAGTGGGAGTTCACGGACACAAGGTTCAGGTGCTGATTCAGAAATATCCATCTGGCAGTACCTGCCTAGATCTGAGTGTGAAGTTGTATTCAGATCCCTCCTGTAAACTCCACAAACACACGAGTGGTGGCATTCCCCTTGCCAATCGGAAGTGAGCAGAGCACAGAGATCTGCACACAAGCTCCTTGTCAAAGCTCCACTACAATCCCTGGAGATGAAGGTTGAGAGTCAGTTGCTCCCACAGAAGCACCTGGTGACAGTGGAAGAGACTGAGGAGATGCAAGGCAGGTGCCAGTGCCTGCTTGTTCCGATGGAGCTACTGGGAGACCTGCATCATCCTAGAGCACGAGTTGGGGTCCAGGTGGGGAATTGCCTTGGCTGTGTGAAATGACCCCAGATGCCAACTACGATGACAGCCCCACATGCTATGAAGTTGAAGCATGGGAATATTGCAGGATTAACCAGCAGCTCTTGTAATTCAGTGCAGAGCCTTGATTTCATGGCACAGAAAACTGCTGACAGGGCCTTGTCAGATTCCCGGGGTGTCCAGCACAACCACAAGTCTCTGGCAGATTCGGCCGGGTACCTACAGGAAAATCGTGTCACCTCGGAGTGATTGCTGGGCAAGTGTCCCAGATCATCCTGCTTTTCTGTCCTGTACCCAAACACAGACATTCCAGCACTGGCTGTAGGGAAAGCCCATCCCATCTACACACAGGGTGCTGCATAAATGGGAGACACCCCCACCCCGCCACGTCTCTGCTCCAGGCTCTGCAGTCTCAAACCCTTCTAGCTCTCCTCCCCTGAATTTCTCTTCATCCACCACATGATATGAATAGGGAATGGGCTAATGAGGACCTGCAAATGGCTGCATCGAAGGCTGTCAAGGCCCATGGATGTCTTCATTGGCACCTTGTTCTTCCTGAACCAGCACCAGACACAGGAGAGAGTGCCCCTTGGTCTGCTTTGTGTGAGAGGAAGTGCCCATGGGCAGGAACACGTGTCCCCTCACTGGAGAAGCTCCTGCTGGGCTGTCTTGGCCCAGGTCTCCTTCCCCACAATCCTCATGCTCTCCATGCAGGTCCCATCCCTGCTGCCCACCTCTCCCTGCAATCCCACCACTCACCTCCCTGATGTGCTCCTGCGCTCCAGGGATCCCGTCCATGGATGAGGAGCAGCCATTCGCCTGCTGCTCCTTCTCCATCTCCAGGACTCGCTCTGGGGACAGCCCTGCACGGCCAGTGCGTTTCCGGCCTGTCCTCTGCACAGACAGACGCGTCCTCACAGCCCATGTCACAGCCCTGTCCTCTGATCAGCTGCTCACACTGAGGGGACCTCACAGGCCCTTGGCTGGTGCTGGTCCTGCTGCTGGCCAATCCCGCACGGGGCAGCAGTGACCTCACAATGTGCCCTGGAACCTTCCGCTGGCTCTGGCCTATCAACAGCGGGGACACAGCTGACATCACAAGAAATCTCAGCAACCCAGGGCCTGCTGATGGCCTCAGATCTACAGAGAGCGACGTGACCTCACAGTCACCGTTACAGCATGTACCTGCTTTCAGTCTATCAGGGACAGGCACAGCAGTGACCTCACAAACAACATCTAGGCCATATCTCTGCTGCTGCCCTATCAGGTACTGGCACAGCAGTGACCTCACAACCAACGTCCAGGTCATGTGCCTGCTGCTGGCCTACCAGGTCCTGAAGCAGAAAGGCCAACACAACCAACACCCAAACCATGGGCCTTTTTCTGGCATGTCACCACCAGACACTGAGCTGATGTCACAACAGCCTGTGAGAGCTAAGAGCCCCCTTTGGCGTATCAACTCCAGAGCAGTAAGTGTCCTCACAGCCAGAAGTTTTGGGGCTATCAGGTACTCAGGCAGAAATGACCTCAGAGGACGAACAGCAGCCATGGCCCTGCTGCTGGCATGTCACGTTCTCACACAGAAGGGACCCTGTCATTGGCCTTAGGAACATGGGCAAGGTTGTTCTCCAGGATATGCCTGCTCCTGCACTGCTTTCCTAGGAGAAGGTCTAGGAGAGAGCAGTGCGCTGGCCCCAGATACATGGCACCACCTTCACCCCATGAGCCCTGAGCTCTGTCCCTCTTCTTCCACAGGCCTCTGAACGGACAGCTGCTTTCCAGTGGTGTGACAAGAGCATGAGGTTCCCCTGCCCACTCAGAGGGGAAGGTCCTTACTCGTCCCATAATCACTGCCAGTCACTTGTCTCCAAGCACCTGGCTTGGGAAGCATTTGCAGGAGGGGGACCATCAGTTACCCCAGCCACAGGCATTGCCGTGCCATGAGGATGCCTCCAGGCCTGTTCTTCCTGTGCTTCCTCAAACGACATGCTTGGGAGGAAGAGGAAGGGACATGTCCCACCTTTGTCCATTCAGGCAGCTGCAGGGAGCACCCTGGGACTGGCTTAAGTCAACAGAGTGAAGCTCTGAGTGCAGCAGTGGGGCTGGGTGCCCATGGAGCCTTCTCTGTCCCAGGAGCTGAGTCTTCATCCCAATTCTGAGCAGCTAAGAAGAAAGTTTAGGCACAGGGGAATAAAAGCAGAGAAATACTGTAGGTCTTGTTGAGGTCAGATGTGATGGGATCAGCTTCTGGGGGCATTTCCATGGTTGAGGAGATGTGACTTGTGACAAAGCCCGGTTCAAAGAAGTCCCATGTGCAGCTAATCAGCCCTGCACTGAGTCTTCCAGGGCTGAAACATGAAGGTCCCAGACTGAAATCTTTGTTTGAGTGCCCAGAAAATCCTCCTGGGCTGGAAGGGGCCTCTCCAATGCAGCTGCCCTCCACCCCACCAGAGGCATCTCCTCCCAGCTGCTGCAGGTCACTGCAGAAAGGGGCTTGCCATAGAGGGTCTGAAATGCACCTGTATTTGGAGATGTTACTGATAGGACTCCTGGCCTGCATTTCCCCTCTTTTGATTCCTTCCTACTTTCTTCCTCCACCTCTCCCACAGAAATTCATTTGACCCAGTGGTGTGTGTCATCAGCCTTTACCGTGAGCAATCAGAGGAGAGTGTGTGCAGCCTGGGCCCTGGGACCCTTTCACCTCAGGAGAGTCACTCCAGCTCAGCTTGCCCAGACCTCTGCTGTGGGTTTAGATCACATACCCTTAATATTTTGGTGGGCTCCCCAGGCTGTCCAGATTATCAGCAGGTTGTTTTTGTGAATTCATTTCCTTCTTCGAAGTTCTGGTCTATTATGTAGGAAAAAAATTAGACTTCGCTGTAGACACAGGAGGGACCAGAAGAAGTATTGCTGGAAAGCAGAAGACGAGGTAGTTTATAGCTACCTGCAGGCCATTCAGTCCTAGTCTTTCCTCCTTCAGGCTAAACTCAGGCTTCATCCCACAGCCAATGGGAAGACTTTTCGCTGTGTTGTTCCTTCAGGGGATGATTTTTTTTCTCCTTTCTGGTGTGCTTGAACATGAGTTCTAGTACTTTAACTGAAAACTTGCTAAACATGCAAGACTTTAGACTTGCAAAAGCGTGTTCTGTCATTTAAGACAGAAGGAGGCACACGTTTCCCTTGAGGCCTTCATGCTGGGCTATTCTCACGTCCTTCTTGGGGCTGGAACGAGCTCACAGAATGACACTTCCCACAGCCTGAGGTGACACTGAGCAGCCCACCACTCCCCTGATCCTCTTTCCAGTCCTGCTGGAAGGTGGTTGTAATGTGTGGGTGGAAAGGACTGGGGGTCAGGCAGTGGCTGCAGGGCTGTGCCAGCTCCCACAGCACTGCTGCTCCTAATGGGGTGGGGACACGGGACAGCAGACAGGGCAATGCAGGGGTGGTGGCAGGTCTGCTCCCCTGGCAGTTTCTCTTTTGCAGGGGAGCAGTGAGGAGCCCTGTGGCTCCCATCCCCGGTGCCCTGCACACAGCCCCATGGCTCTGCTGGGCAGGCACCACACAGGGCACAGTGTGTTCTGGCATGGGGAAAGGTCTCCTCAGTAGGGACTCCATAACAGCCCTTGGTGTCTCAGCCCTCCACAGCCCTCCTGCTTGGGCAGCCTCCCCCAGCACCTGCCCCTGCCAAGTCCTGGCCATGTCCAGCATTGGGCTAATGCTGGAAATGGCCAGAGAGACCAGTCTGTGACAAATGCCCGAGGGCCCCTTTACAGTCAGTCCATGCAACTAAGGACACCCAGCTCAGCAAACGTTGTTTTCCTCTCCTGGGCCCTCTCTAGCCCAGCTCGGCCCCTTCCCAGCTCTCCCACCTCCCCTGCCCTCTCCCCAGAGCAACCAGCAGAGCAGACCAGGCTGGGGGTGGCCCCGCAGCAGTGCCCACCACAGGGGCCTGCAGAGCTGGGGGCACTCACCCCACAGCCCCAGCCCCACTGTGGGCACAGCAGCTCCGGGGAACAGGGCTCTGTGTGTGTCAGGTGCTCCATCAGGCTCCAAGCTGGGACTGGCCCCAGTGGCCCAAGGACACGGAGGACAGTGACATTCTGAGTCCCTTTTTCCTGTGTCCCGGAGATTTCCTACTCCAGACTCCCTGCAGCCCCTAGGCCAGCCCCTCTCTCCAGCACAGCACAAGGGGCCCTGCCCGGGGGCTCCTCTGGCAGTTCCTGCTGCCCCAGGAACACAGCAGCCTGCCCTCAGTTGACACACAAACGCATTTCTTTTTCCCATTTTTTCCTCCTTCCCAGGCCACAACTGCTGCTTTCCTCTTCCCCAGGGATGTCCCTGCTCCCTGCAGAGCCTTCCCCAGGTGAGTGCCTGGGCACTGGCCTGCCCGGCCATTCCTGGGCCATCTTCTGTGTCCCCATAGATCCTCCAGCTGCCGGGGCTGCGCTGCAGAGTGAGCGGGCTGGGGGCTCCAGGGCCATGGGGTGACTCCGCACTGGCTGTAGTGGTTGGATCAGGAAGCAGACCCAGCTGGATGGGTATCAATGCACTTAACAACCCCTGGCCAATGGGTCTGTAGCTGTGGATGACTCTGAGCCATCACAAGGCATTTCAAATGGCTCACACTGTGTTCAGGTGTATCCCTAGATCCACACCAGGGTTTGATGTATAAGGTGTCCTTAGCTGCTCCAGCACCTCCCTTCCCTGTGACTGCAAGGTCCCACTGAGGCATCTGCCACCACCCTTGTCCTACAGGCGACAGCCCCACGCAGATACTGCTTAATCAGTCAATACTATCAGAAGCACTGGGCACCCACAAATGAGAGCTGAATCCAGCCTTCATTCAGTGGCACATCACCCCATGAGCTCGTTGCCCTGAACCCATGAAGAGCCCAGAAAAGCAAGAGACCCTTTCAGAGTGAAAATCCTTGACTACATTCTTGCCTCTAGCTCTGCAATAACAGCCCAAGCTGCAAGCACTGCAACTAGGAAACATCTCCTTTTATTAGAGGGAGAATAAATCTGCTCTCGTGTCCAGAAGATCCTCAACCGCAGCTGCCTGCAGCCCCTCTGCACAGCCCCTCTCCCAGGACAGCGCTCACTGCCCACTCCAAGCACGTGCTGCCCCTGGAGGTGCCCTGTGCTCCATGGCCGCTCCATATCCCTCCCAGAAGGATGGCCTCTGTCACAGACTGTAATCTGTGGGACAGTCTCCAGCAGAAACCTCGTGACCACTCACCCTCTCCAGGGCACTGGGGACCCGCAAGTGGCAGCTGAATCCAGACCTTGACTAGGTCTGAAAGTCCTTGACTAGGTTCTTGCATCTAGCTCTGCAATAACAGCCCAAGCTGCAAGCACTGCAAATAGGAATCATCTCCTTTTATTAGAGGGAGAATAAATCTGACACAAAGATGGTCTCGATGTTCCCCTGAGTCAGCCCGTCCCCTCCCGTCCTCTGTGCACTCCCACCCCGGCACTCTGAGCGCTGGTGCTGCTGCCAGGGCAGAGGTGGAGGATCCCCTGGAGCGGCTCCGCAGGGAGCTCCCAGGGAAAAGCTGTGCCCAGCACCAGCCCCAGCGTGGCAGAGGGGGCTGCCCTCTCCCACCCATCCTGGTAGTGCCAGACCCACCTCAGCCCAATGTTGAAGGTCTCCAGCGCAGCCCTGGAGGAGCTGGAGCTACCTCGAGCCCCACGGCCACAAGGAAGCAGAAGAATTTGACATGGGCACTGCAGCAGCAGTGCTGGGATCAGAAGGAGCAGGAAGGAAGTTGGGGTGAAACCCCTTGCCCTGGGCTGTATGGCTGGGCCACTGGACAATAGATGGCTCTGTGGGAGCCGGGCTCCAGGTTTGGGTGGATGCAGCTCCAGGGAAGGAGCATCGGTGTTTTCATGGGCTCCCAGTGCAGCCGTGACTGTGATAGGGGCAAGTGGGCAGAGCCCGGCACAGGGGACTGCAGAGACCAGTGCTGGGAAGGGGCGGTGAAGGGCCCCCATCCTCATGGGAAAGAGAGTCCCCAGGCGATGCTGGACTCGCTTTGGCGGAGGGGAGGGGGCCCAGGGCAGGGGGAAACGGGGCAGCAGTGACACAAGGAAATGGAGGCCGCTCACTCCACGTCCCCACTGCTCTCGTGGCCAGAAAATCCTCAACCGCAGCTGCCTGCAGCCCCTCTGCACAGCCCCTCTGCACAGTCCCTCTCCCAGGACAGCGCTCACTGCCCACTCCAAGCACGTGCTGCCCCTGGAGGTGCCCTGTGCTCCATGGCCTCTCCATAGCCCTCCCAGAAGGCTGGCCTCTGTCACAGGCTGTAATCTGTGGGACAGTCTCCAGCAGACACCTTGTGACCACTCACCCTGTCCAGGGCACTGGGGACCCGCAAGTGGCAGCTGAATCCAGACCTCATTCCCTAACACATCCTTCCAGGAGCTGAAGCTCTTTGGCCCGTGCAACCCCAGGCACAGCCAGAGGGCCTTTGTGGGTGCAGTTCCCTGAGGTCATTCTTGGTTCCTGCTTGGCAAGAAGAGCCCTGCCTTCAGGCACAGTGCTGAGAAAATCCCCTTTTACTACAGAGGTGCTACCTGGGAGGGCAGCTCTGACCCCGTGAGGGACAGAAGGACAGAAGGCCTCTGGATCGGACAGATTGGGTTTGGGCCTCTGGAGAAGGGATGCATTCAAGGATTTGTGCACAATTATGGATATCACAGATAAGACTAATCAAAACAAATCAATGCCTTAGAATCAATATCCCTTGTGAAGAGACATAGGCAGCTCATTGCTGCTAAACTAGTACAACTGGAATCAGTTTCTTTAGTGCTTCCCTTGTCTCCTTGTTCCTTATGCTGTAGATGAGGGGGTTCAGTGTTGGAGGCACCAACGAGTACAGAACAGTAACCATTAGATCCAGAGCTGGGGAGGAGATGGAAGGGGGCTTAAGGTCTGCAAAAAATGCAGTGCTGACAAAGAGGGAGACCACGGCCAGGTGCGGAAGGCACATGGAAAAGGCTTTGTGCTGGCCCTGCTCAGAGGGGATCCTCAGCACAACTCTGAAGATCTGAACGTAGGACACTGCAATGAAAACGAAACAGCCAAAGACTAAAAAAAGACTAAGCACAAGAACCCCAGTTTCTATGAAGGAAGGAATCTGAAGGTAGGAATCTGAGCAGGAGAGCTTGAGAATCTGGGGGATTTCACAAAAGAACTGCTCCACCACATTACCTTGGCAGAGTGGTATGGAAAATGTGTTCCCAGTGTGCAGGAGAGCAGTGACAAAACCAGTGCCCCAGGCAGCTGCTGCCATTTTGACACACGCTCTGCTGTCCAGGAGGGTCCCATAATACAGGGGTCCGCAAATGGCAACGTAGCGATCATAGGCCATGACTGTGAGGAGAGAAAATTCTGCTGACATAAATAAAACAAAGAAAAAGACCTGAGCAGCACATCCTAAGTAGGAAATGGTCCTGGTGTTCCAGAGGGAATTGACCATGGATTTGGGGACAGTGGTGGAGATAGAGCCCAGGTCGAGGAGGGAGAGGTTGAGGAGGAAGAAGTACATGGGGGTGTGGAGGCGGTGGTCGCAGGCTACGGCTGTGATGATGAGGCCGTTGGCCAGGAGGGCAGCCAGGTAGATGCCCAGGAAGAGCCAGAAGTGCAAGAGCTGCAGCTCCCGTGTGTCTGAGAATTCCAGGAGGAGGAATTCATTGAGGGAGCTGGTGTTGGACATTTGATCTCCCTTGGTTCATAGCACTGTCCAAGGAGGAAAAGACATCGACAAGTTAGAATAGGTTTTTCTAAAGACAACCCTCTCCATTCCTCATAGCTTCCCCAGCCTTGTGTCCTTTGTCTTGTTCAGTTCCCTTTCCTCAGCCCTGGTTTGTGCTGTCTGTGCCATGTTGTGCAGGGGCCTCTGCCCATGGGCTACACAGGTGTCAGCTCTGCTCAGTCAGAGGGTGTAAAATGGAGGTGTTTGACTGCTGCACATATGAGGGATTCACAGGCCCAACCTTGCCCTCTTGCACAAGGGTGTCTGTCTGAATCAATTGCACTGCTCCCACTCCAGCCAGGGAGAGAAACAGTGCAGCGAAGGCAGGGGCAGACCCAGAGCCTTCCAAACCTCTCTGTCCCAGTGAGATAGACCTCGTCCTCAGGTCATCGTACCATCTTCGCTCTTTCTCCAGACAATGTTTTGGCAGTGGCAAGTGACTAGCTCTGAGGCAAGCATCCTGCAGTGGATTACATTCACCTGTTTTGTGGCCATTTAAACACTGATTTTTCTCCAGGAAATGGGGTGTAGTGGAGGGGTCTCTTTCTGTATTTCTTTTTCTTTTCAGATGCCTCCATCACATGTTATTTGGTGGTTATAAATATTTGGCTTTTCAGTTGCTCGCATTATCTTAGGCATCCCAAGAGTTAAAGTGGCTCACGGTGACTTTGTACAGAGTCAGGGGACCAGCTCTGTCCAGGATCCTTTTTCCCTGCTGCCCTGTGTTTGCACCTCTCCCAGTTAAAGGACTATCACCCTCAGAGATGACTCTAAGAGACGGTCAGGATGGAGCTGAGAGAACAGGAGTTCAGTTTGAAAGAGAAGCTTTCCAAATTCTCTCTCCTTCCACATAGGTATTGAGTACTTTGGAGAGCTCTTCAGAGCATTTGATGATGTTTCTGACTCACATGAAGAGCGTGAGGACTCGCAGTGCTCACAAGTATGATATGGAAGAGCTGTGGTTGCCTGCAGGATGGCTTGCAGCCTGGCAGGACACCCCAGAGAGACAGATCTATCCCTGTCCAGGTTGTGCACACCACCTCGCAGATGGCAACATTGCAGGCAGTTGCTCTCAGGCTCTTTCTCACATAGTGGGAAATAGGCACCTCACAGGAGAATTGTTCCTCTCTGCTGAGCTCGGACTGCTGAGGAAGGACATCACGCCCTAGACCCCATGGCCTGGGGTCAGGGACTTGGCTGCCTGGGAGAGCAGACACAGGGGGCTTGCTTGGAAGAACACGTCTGCATGGAAGGGATGACAGGGTGGTCTCCAAAATCCCCAGCTCATAGCATCTATAGTTGTAGTTTCTGCTCATTCACTGATCATACCTGCACTGCTCGGACATTTTCCTACCAGAAGCTCCTTCTCTCTCCCATGTCCTTTCCCGGTCAGCACTGTGCAAACAGTAGCAAAATTAAAGCACTGACTCAGGACAACTGCCTGTCTTTAAGGTAAACCCTGCTCCTGCCGTGACTGTCCTCTAGAAAAGGTCCCTGAGAAATATGCTGGGGGTGATGTGGAGCTGAGGGCAGCTCTGAAAGACACAGCAGCGTCTTGATGAGAGGCTGAAGCTGCTCTGCTGGAGTCTCCCGTCTCACCCAGAGCTTCTCCCCACAGCAAGGTGGGCAGTTCCACGGGCAGGTTGAGTGCTGACCCTCGCAGGTGGCAGCGTCACTGCCCTGGGCACAGGGACCCTGCTCTGAATGGCTGCCCATGCACACCTGCCTTCACACCACTGCAGTCACCCCTGGGAGAACAGAGCAGGACATCCTGTCCATGGGTGGCAGGGAATTCCTGCTCTTAAGCATTTCCTCCTGTTATGCAAAGGAAAAACCATGAGAATCATCCTTGAAAAATGCAATCGAGTGACGAGTCCTTTCCAGGAAGCTCAGCAGCATTGCCCTGCATCCAGAGACTCACCGTGTCCAGGGCTGGGAAGGTTTCTCTCACAGTGAGCTCTCCTCTGGCCTCGCCTTCCACTTCCACACTGCCTTTTACTTCTCGCTGTCTTTTCTCACCTTCTGGCAGCCTCAGCAGGCAGTGCCCAGAGCGCTGCTGCTCCTGGCACTGGAGCTGTTCCTGAACAAAGCTCTCTCTCAGCAGCATCAACAGGTTACCATGAGCTCCCTCCATCCCAGGAGCCTGACCCCGCTCAGGAGCAGAGGCCCAGCTGTACTCATGAATTTCTCCATCCCTCGTGCTCCCTCCTCCTGGGGAATGTTCACTGGAATAGACTGAAATAATCAACAGTGGTCCCTGTCTAAGCACTGAAGGAAGACTGATGCCAGCATTGCAGTTGTTCTCATCAGAGAATGGTTATTTGCAAGAGGTGGAAATGCCCCACTCTGGAAGACCCGATTGCCATTGCTTAGCTGGGCAGGACACCTAGATGGGGACAAGAAGAGAGCTCATTTTCCCAGAGTCCAGATGTTGACTCAGATGAGCCAGGTCAGGCTTCTCAGGCTGGCCTAGGAGGTCCTGGACTGGGGGGGAATTCAGATCCTTCCCATGTGCTCTACAAAAGCACCCGGGAGGTGGGATTCCTCTTGTGCAGGCAGAAGGGAGCACAGCAAGGCTGTGTGCAAGCAAGACCCTGCTCTATGCCCCCTTTAAAATCACTGGGGATGGAGGGGGAAAGCCAGCTGCTCACACACAAGCACATGGTGACCCTGACAGCGAGCGAGGTACTTGAAGGCATGCACCCACTTTCATCAAGAGCATGAACTGGGGACCAGGTAGGGAGTTGGTGACCTGAAAGGACACCACATGCCCACTGCCACCAGAGCTCCTCGACTCGGCAGCTGAGGCACATGCAGACACTGCAAGGAGTTGATGTCAATCAGTGCAGCCACTTGACTCAGTGACACCAAAATAGGCCTGCAGGGACAGGTGGGCTGCCTGGGGTGTCCAGCACAACCCCATGTCTCTAGCAGACACAGCAGGGCACCTATAGGAAAACCAGGACCCTTTGGAGTGGTTTCCAAACCCAAACACATGGATGCCACCACTGCCTTAGGCCAAGTCCTCCTTTATCTACAGTCCAGCGTGCTTCAGAAATGGGAGAGGCACATCACCCCAAGGTCTCTGCTCTAGTCACTGCACCCTTGACACCTATCACTCCCTGTCCAGAAACTCTTCACACCCCTAGAGGATATGAAGAGGAAATGAACTAAGGGTGACCTCAGGCTGCCAAATCACAGGCTGCCCACATCCAGGGGCTTCTTCAGTAACTTGGTGTTCTGATGTTATGCTGAAGCAGTCCTGTCCCACATGCTGATCACTGAGGGATGCCACTAACAGCCAGCTGCCGCTTGGCAGCACTGTACTGCTGATCACTGTTCTCAGTGAGCCTGATGCTCCATCCACCTACCTTATGGTCCATGATCCTCTGCAGATCAGTTCACAATTTGACTAGGAGACTATGAGAAACCTTTTCAATGCCCTTGCTAAAGTGAGAGTTCACAAAATCCCCTTTTTTGTCCTTTTGCACACAAGCATTCATCTTGAGGTGGAAGGCAACCAGGTTGCTCTGGGAAGGCTTAGCTTTACTCTTATATCAGGTTGGTAGGTGGTTTCGCCAGGAAAATCTCCTGGCTCCTGTCCCAGTGCTGCTCAGCTACAAAAATTATTACTGGTTTGTCCTTAAACTCTCTTGAAATTCCCTTTGCTGCTGCTTGTCCTTGTTGTACCTTGTCCTTTCCTGTCCTTGGCCCCAATCAGACTTTCACCCAGGACAGTGACACTTTCACCTCTAAGCGCAGCCTTGCTGGGGTCTCCAGGCACCGTGCAGGCAGGCCTGCTCCATGGTAGGAGAGGGGTCTGCAGACAGTGGGGCTGCCTTGGGGACCCTCAGCAACAGGCAGCAGAGCAGGGGCACATTGCAGGCACCTGGCGGTGACAAGAAGGCAAGAGCGTCCCTCCTCCCTGGGGGCAGACGCCTTCTGAGGACAAGGGCACACTGGAGATGTGAGGGACCCTGGACCCTTCCACAAGTCTTCACACACGGTCTGTTTTTCTCCTGCTTTGGATGTTTTCCCCACAGATTCATTTTCACTGGTATTCTTACACTTTGCCACTTCTTCCCACATTTTTCCCACATTTTCTTCTACTTTGATAATTTTCCCATGCTTTGACTTTTTTTCCTTTTCCTTTCACAAATATTCCCTCCCATGCTTGTGACCATTTTCCCACACTTGTGAAGATTTTCCTACCCTTTTGTCTTTTACCCAACCTCTCCTTCTTTTCCCATGCTTTCTCAATATTATAGAGCTCTCAGTGTTCTTTTTGCACTTTCCTTTTTTTTCCTCATCATTTCACACTCTTTCCACTTTTGTAACCATTCTCACACTTTTGACCATATTCCTACACTATCCTTCCTTACCTATGTTTTTCCCTATTTTCCACAATCTGGACACTTCTCAAATGCTTTTGCAATTCTTCCCGCCATTTTGATTCTTTTTCCAATGCTTACATTTGCCATCTATTATTTTCCAACTCTTGCTCTCATTTGCCACACTTTTGCACTTTTCCCTATGCTTTTAGTAATTTTCCCATGCTTTCCCTTCTTTCCCTTCCTTTAACTGTTCTCCTACACTTGCCATGTTCTTTCCACTCATTTCTACTTCTAGAACCTTGTTAAAAACCCTTTACATATCAATAAAACCAATAGCGATTTCTTACATATTAAGACGATAGCTAGTGTCTCTTAGCTAGGCAGGGCACCTAGATGGGGACAAGAACAATTTCTTTACATATTGATTGCAATTAATAAATGGTATTAAACTGCCTTCTCCACTCTTTTTACTCACTGCTGCACCCACAGAGCAGGAAGCTCAGGGGTGGTAAATGAGTGTTGGCAGAAACAAGCCCATGTTGGGAACCTAAGCGCAAGAGTCCCCAGTGTTTAGTCTTTTTGTGGTGGCCGCCTGGGTGTTGCCGTCACATGGAGCTGAGGGGGTGTAAAACGCGGCTGTTCCCATGCGCTGACCTGATGGTCGAGCAGGGGGCCATGCTGGTGAGGAGAGCCTCAAAGTGGGAGCAACTCGGGGAGGAGTGAGGAAGTGATGGCCTGGGATGGCAAGGAATAGCCACGGGGTGATGTGGGAAAGAGAAGCGCAGGGAGGGAGCAGCGGGATGCAGGGAGCTCTGCCTTGCGGTGAAGCAAGAGGCAATCGAGAGCACAGGGGTGATGACGGGGGGCAGAGGAACAGGGTGGCCTCGTGGTGGGTGTCTGCTATGGAGCGCCTGACGAGGGGCAGCCTCTGCAAGGCCCGGGGAGCGCAGAGCTGTGGAGAGGACAACTCGACCTGCGCCCCAGGGACCTGCTCAGGAGTGGGGAGAGGAGGAAACGACGCGGTGCCTGGTGTCCCCATGGTGACTTCCAGGGCTTTGTGATGGGGGTGGCATCGTGCCCACAGGCCACTGTGATGGGGCAGTCCCCAAGGTGACCGTGTCCCTGCTGGGGTCTTCACTCTGAGGAGAGCGGCGCAACCAGCAGGGAGCAACTGCCCTTGGTGCCCGTGTGAGAGGTCCTCAGAGTGGTTCCGAGAATGGAGAAGGAGCAGCAGGGTAATGCCTGCTCCTCATCCACAGACGGGATCCCTGGAGTGCAAGAGTGTACGAGTGAGGTGAGTGGTGGGGCTGGAGGGAGAGGTGGGAGGCAGGGACAGGACCTGTATGGAGAGCACGAGGATGGCGAGGAAGGAGCCCTGGGTCAAGATAGTGGGGCAGGAGCTCCTCCAGTTAGGGAACATGTATTCCTGGGCATGGGAAAAAGCAGCCCAGCCTGCACTCACCCCCTGTACTCGGTGCTGGTGAGGACGCACCTCGAATACTGTATTCAGATTTGGGCATGGGAAAACGTTGAGATGCTGGAGTATTTCCAAAGAGGGGCAACGAAGTTGGTGAAGGGTCTGGAGCACAGACCTTATGAGGAGCAGCTGAGGGAGCTGGGGTTATTTAGTGTGGAGAAGAGGAGGCTCAGGGGTGACCGTATTGCTCTGCACAACAATCTGAAAGAGGCTGTACGAGGCAAGGCTAATCTCTAAAATACTGGTAGAAAAAGAGGAAATGGCTTCAGGTTGCACCAGGAGAGGAACTGGTTAGATATTAGGAAAACTTTCCACATGGAAAGAATTGTAAAGCATTGGCAGAGGCTTCCCAGGGAAGTGGTAGAATCACTGTCCCTGGCAGCATTCAAGAAATGTGCAGATAAGGCACTTTAGAGCTATGGTTTAGCAGGCATGGTGTTGAAGGGTTTAGAGTTGGCCTTGATGGTTTTGAAGATCTTTCCCAAACATAGTGATTCTATGATTTCCATGATGTTGATGCTCCAAAGCCCATATGAACCCCATGAGCTCTGTGCTGAGGGCAGAGAGCAGGTCCAGGCCAAGCGCAGCTGGATTGTGCTCAGCCAGGAGGTTCTCTTCGATGCCAGGCTGGGGTTTCCCGTGTTTAGGAGCTGCTCGCACCAACACAACCAACCCCATCACGGGCCTCCTTCTCCCCACAGGTGGGCCAGCAGGAGCTGCCCGCAGCAGTGCAGCGCAGACGGACCCCAGCTTCGTCCCACCAAAGGGACCGGCTGCCGCTGCTGCCCGGCCCTCAGGGCTCACACTGCTCCCAACACGGCATCGCACAGGTACAGAGCTGAGCGGTGGTGACAGCCAAGCGTCCGTCTGGGAAGCATGGAGGGAGGGAAAAGGACACCAGTAACCTGGCCTTTGTGGTGGGCTTCGATTGCAGGTCGTGGAGGACACGGCCAGTGATGTCTCCTGCACAGTGCGAGATCTGCATCCCTCCTCCAGCCTTGCAAAGAAGGCTGCCTTGGGACACAGCAGGATGCTGACTGGCAGGACAAGACCGGGAACATCAGATGTGCCCAGCTTCCCACCTCTCCCAGCCAAGGCAACTTGGCAGACACAGGGAGGCCTGGAGGACTCTGCAGTTAAACCAACAGGATCTGCAAGTCACACCAAGCTGCCTGCTCTGGAAACGTCCTGCAGGTCTTCTCCCCAAGTCAGGGCCTTTGCCCTGGACAAGGAAGAGGTGGCCAGGAAAGTCCTGGAGAGAATGGACAAGGCATTGGAGAGGGTGGCTGCAAATTCCAGCAAAGCTGCTGCCAGGGAATGCTTCCCACCTCTTCCTGGTGCTGGGATGGCTCTGGACTCAGTGAAGAGAAAGGAAGAGCAGAAACTAAAGCCATCGCGTCTTGCCCTGCCTCCACTTCAAAGACCCCTGCAAGAAACTAGTGCTCTCATGCAGGTAAATCAAGAGCATGTGCAGTTCCTGCCTCGATGTAGGGCTGAGTCTTCAACATCACCAGTGGGAGAAGGCAGGATATTTCAAGGGGATGATGAGAGGATGAGTCTATCCCTGAAAAGCCAGCAGCTCTTGGGAAGCTCCTCCTTTGTCCCGGGAGCACAGAGTATTCCTCCTGAAGGGCAAGTGCCTGTGGTGGAGAATCCTCAAGAAGCAGCGGCCTCTTCTGCCCCGGATGATCCCGAGCAGGGTGCGATGGCAGCTGAAGGTGTTTCGGAGGAGGCTGGACTCAGCAGCTCCTCCATTGCAGTGGTGCCACCCAGCTCTGCACAAGACGTCACTGCCGGGTGCTGCAGTGAAATGGCCCCACTGGAATCCCCATCGCCCTTCTCACCTGAGCCTGTCAGCCTTGTTCAGAGCGTTGATGGAGAAACTGGCACGGAACTGAGATCTGAGAGCCAGGGACCTGTCCCACATGGCCCCACACCTCCTGCTGTGGGTCTGGAGGACGCAGGCGTGGGGCTGGGGTCTGCCCCCTTGAGCCGTCCTGATGACGCGAGCCCTGGAGCCAGCCAGCAGCCAGCACAGCCTGATGCCTTGGCACACACCGTCGATCAAGGCACACAGGCAAGCTCGTGGCTGCTCCAGACCATGGAGTGCAACCAAGGAAGAGCCCCTGCAGCTGAGGAGGGGCCGGATCCCTGCGCTCAAGGTGGAGAAAGGGAGGTGAGCAGGGCTGGTACACCAGCTTCCCCAGGCAAGGATGGTGGGACAGGGACACCACGAGGAGCACCGGCAGGGCAGGACCCAAAACAACAGCCTGTGGGCATCACCTGCCACGTGCAAGGAAGGCCGCTGCGTGTGCACGAAGACAACACCGCGCGGTACCTGGGGGTGCTCAGCATCAAGACAGAGGCCCTGGAGGAGCTCGACAGGAGCTGCCTGGCCCGCACGGGGCAGAGCTTGGCACAGATCCGGGAAGTCACTTTCCTGAGGAAGGAGCAGAGCCTGAAGGAGAGCCAGGGCGAGGAAGAGGAGGGCCATGGGGAGCGTTTCTCCCTGTCAGCGTCAGGATCCCTCAATGTGAGACCCAAGGAGGTGAGTGCAAGGGAGGGCTGGGCCAGGTGGGAGCCCTCCCGGTGCTGGGGCCGGCCCCGGTGCCACGCTGTGACAGCCGGGTTGTCCCAGCACTGGTGGAAGGAGCCCCAGGAGACCTTTCCTGTTGGGAAAAGAAGCTCCCTTCACAAATTCTGCCTCTCTTTTCCTAGCTCCTTGCCAGAAACTCCTTCCATAATCTATGGAATCCAGAGATCACGCAAGTGGAGCTCCTTAAGGATGCCAAGGGCAAGTGGGAGGTGCTGGAGCGCCTCTATGCCCATGCCCCCAGGCAGAACGTTGAAACATGGAGCAGACACCTGAATGAAATAGCTGAGCAGAGCGATGATGAGGAGGGTGCTGACGAAGAGCTTCTTCAAAGGGAGGAGGTAGAGGAAAGCAGCTCCTTGCCATGGATCAGACCCAGTCTGCGCAGCCTATTTGCGGAAAGGGAGATGGACCTCGAGAAGGTGCCTTGCTTGCCCAACATCAAAGAAGCAGAGGCTGCCAGTGAGGGACCTGGTGAGGTGGAGAGCCCCTCTGTTGAGCCAGCAATGCCCAGAGGAGCTGAGGAATCTCCGCTGCAGGAAGCAAAAGCATCAGCTTCTCTCCTGGCTGCAGGCCCTGCTCCCCAGGTAAGCATGGAGCCTGTCACCTGTCCCCATGATCCAAGGGAGCTGCTATGTGAGCTGTGTGGGCGGGTGTGCAGAGGGGGTGCCCAGAGCTGCCCTATCCTATTGATCCCCCTTGTCCATGGTGCCCAGGTTTCCCCTCCAGCCATTGACCCTTGGTGATGTCTGGTGTGGAAGAGATGCTGGGTCCTCTCTGTTTCCAAGTGCCAAAGGTGCAGGGCTGATGTCCCCTCCACCCCTGCACCACGTTCAGCCCTGGGGCCTGGATGCCCAGCGAGGAGGGAAGGGGCAGCCCCAGCAGCAGCCCCCTCCTCACCCAGTGCACGAGCCCCCTTGTGCCACGCAGCGGCTGCCTCCGTTCCCCTGTGCATCACGGCCCCAGCCCAGCCCTGCTGCTACGGCCCCACAACGAGCCGTGTCCCATTGCCGTGCCAGCAGCAGGTCCCTTCCCTTGGGACGCACAGCCGTGGGCAGCCTCCCCCAGCCCCAAACCCTTTCCCCTGTGCACCCTGGGGCACCGGTACCCTGAGCAGCAGCAGCCAATGGCCGACGGGTGCATGTTCTTGCTCTGTCCATGCAGGAGGCCTCGGAGCGCCAGGAGGAGAAGTCATCGTCCTCCTGCAGCCCCACGGCAGACATTGAGCCAGGTACGTACCCGAGTGGAGAGCCCTGCTGGGGATGGCGGGTCTGTCTGGGACAGCGAGCGGCACCGAGGCCGGCAGCAGGAAGCTCTCGGGGGCTGCTGTGCTGAGGCCACAGCCCCTTGGGAAGCCCTTGGTGGCAGGGACAGGCAGGTGCATCCCTGCGCCCTGCAGCCCATTGCCCACAGCTCTGCTTCCCACCGCAGGCACTACCGCCCTCCCGGACGTCGCGGCTCCCCGGCAATGGCGCTCGCGGCTCAGGACGGCACTTCGGGCTCTGCGCAGAGCGTTCTGCTGCCGCTGCATCGCGGGGCAGCGAGAGGAGCGGCGCAGCTGAAAGAGCCCGGCAGGGCCCGAAAGCGGGGCTGGCGCAGAGCGACAGACACTGTGTCCTGGGGGCTACAGAGATGCTGCTGAATCGTGTCCCAGAGCACCCATGTGCCCACACGAGCGCTAGGTGGAAACAGCCATCACCGGCTCCAAATAAAAATCTTGGAAGTTTTTTCTCTCCACGTCAGTTGCTTTCGGAAAATCTCCATGGAAAGACTAGTGGGGCTGTGGGACCCTAAGGCCATGGGTGACTCCTGACTCCGCACTGGCCTTGGTGGCTGGGTTGGGAATCAGACCTGGCCAAACAGGGCTGCTTACGACTGACACGGCTGGCACGTGTCTATGGTTCTCAGGGTGACCCCAGGGGCCTTGCAAGAGCAGGAGATGTTTTCAGGTGTGCACTGGCTCTGGTCTGTGCTGCTTCACCGCGAGTGCATGAATCACTCTCCAGGCCTCCTTCCCTGAGCCTCCTGGGTCTCCACTGCTTCTCCAGGGACTGCCGAGCCCTCCTTTCCCCAGGCATGCCTGCATTTGCTGCCGCATGTTTGGTGAGACTGCACTCACTGCCCACCCCTAGGCATCCCCGGGGTTCCCCTGAGCTCTCCTGGAGCCTCGGGTTCCCTTCCACAAGGATGGGCATCTGTCATCAGCACTGTCACCTGTGCCACAGCCCCAGGCATGCAATTCAGAGACCATTCTGCACCTCCACTGGCAGTGCTCCCAGGGACAGGAACCCCGAATGCAGCCCTTGGTCCTGGAAGGACCACGCTGGGACTCTGACCTCCTCCCCTGGAGCCCACGGAGCGCACAGGCAGAGCAGAGGCCCTTTCCTGCTGCAAGCCCTTGGGTGTATTGCTGTACTGTTGACGCCAGCTTCAGAAGAAAGACACAAATTTCATGAGGAGATTTCATTACAGAAATGTTTTTCTGGAGGCCAGGTCTGGCATAAGGCTGCCCGTTGCCTTGTCCTGCTTTACTTAGAAAACACACGGAAACACAACCCCATCACCACTATGGTATGAGAACTCCTGGACTATATACCCAGGCTACCAGAGAAGAACAGCATAGGAACAAGGAAAATAACTTTAAAAAGGGAAAATCCTGCTGCTCTTGGTGGACACATCTCCAGGAAAGCCTCTGCAACCCTGTGACAGCTGTAGCAAGAAAATGCTTGGGAATTTCTGGGCAATATGCTCCCCTCGCCTTCCCCCAGGGAGAAAGAGGATGATATTGTCACACATGGGTCTGTCCCTACACAGAGAGAGTGGTGAAGCATTGGAACAGGCTGCCAATGAAGTGGTGGAGTCACCTTGTCTGTCAGTATTCAAGAAATGTGTGGTTGAGGCATTTAGGGACTGTCTATTTGGCCTGGTGGTGATGGGCTTACAGATGGACTCAATAATCTTGAAGGTCTTTTCTGGGAGATTCAAAATAATAAAAAAATTCTTTACTCCTGTTACTGCAGTGTGTGCATTGCCTATGCTTACCGCTCATCCCCATCCCAGTCCTGACATCCTTTTTTTTTTTTTCTATTTGCACTTTCTGCCTTTTTCACACTTCTACTGCTTATATTTTCTACTTTTCCTACAATTTCTATGGGCTGCCCTTTTCATCATTTTTAGCATATTCTGATATTTTTTGCCATTTTTCATATATTTTATTATTTCTTACTGTTTTTAACCATTTTTGAGTTGTTTTCTTAGTAGCATTTTCATTCTGGGCACCTACTTTCATTGTTTACTCATTTCATTTTCTTCTGCCTTTTGTTTTTTGATTTTTTTAATGAATTCGGTCATTTAATGTTATTTCCAGCCATTTTTCTCCACTGTGTTTTGTTTTCTGCATTTCTCGTGTTTCCTGCTGTTTCCTATGGTCCCTCTGGTCCTGCCGGGCCATCACGGGCTGCTCGGGGCTGGCCCCTGTGCTGGGGCAGGCGGGATCCACGTCTCAGCATGCAGCCTCCCTGGCACAGCCCGCGGGTGGCACCTGCTCTCCCGCAGTCCCATCCTGCACCTGGCACCTCCCGTCACCGTCCCACGAACCGACCCTCCCGGCCCTGGGGCAGGCACCTGGCACCAGGCCCCGGGGCCAGAGCAGGGCCGCGATGCCCTCGTCATGGTCACCCAGGAGCTCCTGGCCTGGCAGCAGCGCCGGGAGCAGCCGCCTTCGCGGCCCTGGGGGCTCCGCACGCTCCCGCTGTGGGAGCTCGTGGTGCCATTCGGGAGCTCGTGGGGCTTCAGTGCCCTGTGCGCTGGCCCCAGGCTGCTGTTTCTGAGGCCGCGGGGCAGCTCCTCCTGCCTCCCCTCCAGGACGCCCGGCTGCAGCTGCCTCCAGCCCTGGGCCTGGCCGCACCGAGTGCCAGCCCGGGGCAGGCGCTGCCAGCAGTGGCTGTGTGACCTGTGGGGGACACGGCTCCATCCCTGCCCTCCCACAGTCCCTCTACGCCCCATGGAGCCCTGCAGGGGGCCCCAGCCCCGGGAAGGGGCTGCTTGTGCCAGCCGGTCCTGGAGAGAGGCAAAGAACCCAGGCTGGGGCTGGAGACTGGCCCCTCTGCCACCTTGCTCTGGCAGAGACTGTGGGCCCCATGTTGAGAGCTGGTGGGAACTGGGCCCATGGGCAGGGATGAGCGCAGGCCCCAAGGGAGGCTGCTCACGGCCACCAAGACCTACCAGTGCCCACAGGGCCCAGGCAGACTGCCAGGTCACCTTTATCAGCACAGAGGGGACACATCAGGACTCAGCCAGGATTTGTAGCCATGGACCCTCCTGGCCCCAACTCTCCTGCTTGTGACATTCCTCTTCTGGCCCTTGGGATCATTGTTATTCTCCTCCAACCACACTCAGAAAGGGGACACACCAGTTGAGGGATATGTTTTAATTCAAGAGAATGAAGCTTCCTGTGTCCAGGCATCACGGACGGTCACTGTTTGTTCTTCTTGCCCGTCTTGCCAGTGCTGAGGAGAGAGAAAGGAAGAGGCTGCGTGATGCACAGGGACAAAGGCAGAGAAATACCACACACTAGCTCAGGACATGTATGCTTGGATGTGCTTCTGATAGCGTCTCCCCACTCACCATCATGTAACACAGGCCCCTGTGTCCAAACAAGGTCCCCATGCAGCACATCAGTCTGGGGCTGGGCCTGTTGGGGCCCACACTGGGGGTGATCCTGGCTCTGGGATCCACCTTTGGGGACCAGTTGGAAAAGGTGCACGCAAACCCTGGAGGGGCCCCTTTGTGCTCAGCTCTTCAGGACTTGTAGGTCCCAAAGCTGCAGCCTGTGCTGAGTGGTCGAGAGCTACCCCTTGGTTGGAAGGGAAGTCTCTTCTTAGGCCAGTGTGACTTGTTCATAGTGAAAAGAGGATGCAGCAGCACTGACATCTCTCACTCGGTCTGAGACCCCCCTGCTTTTGTCCTTCCCCAGCTCCTCCACCATGGTCCCATTTATACCCTCCAAAAGAGCGCTTGGCATTTGCTTCGGGCTAGACAGAGGTGCTTAGTGTCTAGGTGGAACCCAGATCAATCCCATGTTGTGAGAACTCTCAGGGTGCTCTGTCCAACCCAGTGCCTCTAGGTTTGGGAGTCTTACCCCTCTGGGGGTCTCTGCTACCCAGTGGTCCCAGGCTTTTCCTGAAGCTGGCACATACGTACCCTTTCCGTTGAGTCCCCTGTTGCTGGGCCTCAGTTTTCACCTTCTCCGTTATCCCGGATAAGGAGTAGGTCACGGACACACCCTTGTTTCTTCCCAGGTAGCATACAGACACTGCCGGAAGAACTGGGATTTCTTTCTGGACCTGAAAGAAAATACCCAACAGGTCTGTGTCCTGCTTACCAGTCCACTCAGCTGCTCTCAGCATGCAGAAGCTACAGATGCATTACAAAAGCAGAGCACAAGCCGTGTCTTTGACAGCAAGCTCATGGCAAAGGCAGTGAGAACTCAAATGAACACATTGGAGGGGTCTTGTACAGCTACTACCCATCGACTGATGCTTTTGCATAACATAGGCTGCCACAAGAAGCACCTCATACATCAGGAGCACCTACCTCTTCGGCCTCCTGAGGCCCTTCATTCCATGACCCTGCAGATGGTGGTCGGGTTGCAAAGGAAGTTCTCCTCCCACGTCGTTCTGCCACCTGTGTGCAGGGCCTTGGGATACGTGGGAGCACACTGCAAATACACAACATGAGGATCCGCATGAGCACAGGGTGAATTGGGCCTTGCTCACACACTGGGCACCTGCTTCTGCAGCAGAAGGCAGCTCTGCAGGAAAAGACCCAGGCTTCCCTGGTGGTGGTTGCATCAATGAAGAGAGCAATTCCCTTCATCAAAACACCCAGGGGTGCACCACATGCCCAGAAGAAAGATTCAGGTGCCCGCTTTGAGGCTTTCTCTCCATGCAGCTTGGAGTGCAGCAGGGTCATATACAAGGACACACCATTAGCCCCTATTCTGCCAAAGTATTAGGCCTTGGAAAGGCAAAGAAAGAGCTTCTCTCTGTTTAATCCTGCTTCACTACAGACTCACTGGCCTCTCGAAAATAGTCCCCGGGGTGGGGCAAGCCTCAGACACAAACCTCTTCTCCTTCAAAGGCCTTGCAAGAACACAGAATTTTCCTCAGCCTCACAGATGGACCTTAGACCTCCAGCCCTATGGACAGTCCCGAAATCCACTGACCCAAGCTACTCACCTGCTAGCAGGGGCCTTCCCCACAACTTTCTCCTCCTTGGATTCTCCCACTTTCCCAGATGATACTTTGATGGGTGGGTGGGGTGTCCGTAAGATGCAATGCCTGGCAGGAAGCTCTTCTGCAAGCAGGAGACAAGAAAACATCTCAGAGCAGAATCACAGTCACCACTGGGACAGGAGTGACATACAGATCTCCTCCATACTGGGATGGAACTGTGAGGCCTCCACTGAAGACCTTTAAAACCAGGGCTCCTGGTTGGTCTGTGACCTATTCTCACATTCGCTCATCTTCATTTTTTTCTGTGCAACATCATTTGCTGATGTGGGGCTCCTGTTCTATCATGCTCTACATGTTGCTCCTGCTCTTCCATGTCCATGCTATTAAAAGGAGAGCTCACAAGCACTTGTACGGAGCCTAAGTGAGTCTCTTTGGGGCAATAATTTCTCCACAAGAGAGGAGCAAATCCTGGGATCCTTCTACAGATCTCACATGTCTGAGATGCCTCTGGCAATACTGTCAACTCAAAGGCAGTGCTTAGGGAATGTATAGGAGTAGCTCACAAGGAAAGAGCAGATCTGCTTGCTTTGAAAATCCAGTGAAGTCTTGGCACCCATTACTACCATCATGACCATCCTGAGAAGGTTCCTGTGGTTCCAGGAGATAGGTCAGGAGATAGGGCACTCTACACATTACTATTCTGCTCCAGGAAAAAGGGACGATTCCCAGGAATTCTCCTCAAATCTGTCTCTCTCCCGCACAATCGCCTCAAATGGAAGCGCAGTTTGACTGCTGGTACACTGGTGCACAGAGTCTGGTGGGAAAGCTTAACTCAGAGGGACCAACTGCATGTGGGAGTGCTGGGCTGCCCTGAGCTCTTTCTCACTTGGGAGACATTTTACATTTGCCTTCAGGGCTCAGAGGCAGCACAATTAGTGCCTCATGGATTCTGACACACCGCAGTGGAGATATGGCTCCAACACATGACAGCAAGGAGGATAAAAGGAGAAGACACAAGCCCCAGCAGGATTAAGTGCTCCATTACCTTTCTCAACAGTCTTCTTCTCCTCCTTTTCCAAAGCAGGCTTTCCTTCAGCAGCGCCGACCCCTCTCAGCCGTCGATGCCGAAGAGCAGAACCTCTCCCAGTGGGAGGTCTCCCACTTGGAGGTCTCACCAGTGGTAGACTGGGAGAAGTCTCCAGCTCCTGCCTGCAAACAGCAAAAGGACAGCGTTCTGATGGGAAGATTCCACACTTCCTTTGCGGCATTTGCTAACTTTGAGGACACATCTTAGAGCTACTCTGATGCCCATCCTTGCCTAGAGCAGAATATGCAGAATAGGCCCAATTCTGCAGGACTGTCCTGGGAAGTGGAGTGACCCAGTACAGAGCTCCACTGCATAAACTTCCTCCCCAGCCTGCTCCAGGGCTTCCAATCCCCATCCTACAAGAAAGCTTTCTTGAAGTTTCCCCAGCCATATCCCCCAAGCTGCCTCGGGAGGTCAGCTCCCAGCTGCTCTCCACACTCCTGTCCAGGAAGGACACATTGGCCTCATTTCCTTTCCTCCCACTTTCCACCATCATTTCAAATTCATCCCAGTCTTGCCCTGCACATCCCTGGCAGTCCCTCCTACGCATGCATTGCTGTACACGGAAAGAACAGTCTCCAGCCTCCACGTCGCTAAGGGAACAAAGTCTCCACAAGCTGGGAGCCACCACAGAGCTCTCCAGGAGACCCTGCACAGAGCTCCACAGCAGAGCCTCAACAAAGCCAGAAAAGACTGGAGTTCACGGGTTTCCAACCACTGAAAAGAGTTACTCCCAAACCACTTCCAGAGCGCCTTCACAAGCCCTAACAATGCAACACTACCAAACACGTGCTGAGAGGATGTTCACATGGCAGCCAGCAAACAAACATACTCACTTTGGAAGGTCGATGGCAGAGCCAGCTCTTGGGGTGCCTGACAGCACCGAATCTTTCCTCGCTGACATCTGCAAAGGAGAGGGACACATGTGAGATGCTGCCAAGAAAACGCTCTTGTTGCTCACAAGGGCCGCCAATGCTTCCACTCTTCAGAGAAGCCACTGCCTTTTAGAAGTTCTGAAACAGTCTTTGCTGTTCTGCATGGCAGCCCCTCCTTGTCACAGAAGAAGAGCTGCAGGGGAACACAGCAGAATGGGTAGTAACACTGCAGGGCTTTCTGCAAGGGCAAGGATCAAGAGCCTCCCTGGGCAGGAGAGCAATTCTTGCCTAATGGACAAGTCCCTGCAGGAGAGCACAGGTGAAGGCGTTCCCCCAAAATGTAGGGAATGGGCAAGGCAGATCTGCTAGGGAGGGAGGGGAAGGACAGGGACAGCAGGTCTGTTATTCCATGCAGTGAACACCATTCCGCACACTTTCCTCTGACCATGCTCGTGAGGTGCCTGCCAGCACCATTGTGCCCCTCAGGGAATCCTAGCAAGATTGAACCTCCCTTTGCTGTTCTCCTCTGTCATCTAAATGATCACAGAGATGAACAGAACATCTCTGTCTTCAATCCTCAGAGGAACCAGCAATGATATTTCCATCAGAAACAGGCCTAAGGAGGGACTTCTGAGGTATACATGGAGAACACAGCGGGAACAGATGCATTAAAAATGTAGAGCACAAGCCGTGTCTTTGAAAGCAAGCTCACGGAAGAGGCAGTGAGAGCTCAAGTGAACGCACTGGAGGGGTCTTGTACTGCTACTACCCATCAGCTGATGCTTTGGCATAATTCAGCCTGGCACAAGAAGCGCCTCATACATCAGGAGCACCTACCTCTTGTGCCTCCCGAGGGCCTTCATTCCCTGGCCCTGCAGCTGCTGGTTGGCTTTCAGCTCTTGATGTCTTTGCACTTTGTGCGGACTCCTGAGTGCAGGGCCTTGGGATAGGTGGGAGCACACTGCAAATACACAACACAAGGAGTTGCATGAGCACAGAGGGAGCTGGATCTCCAGCCCTTGCTCACATGCTGGCCACCTGCTTCTGCAGCAGGAGCCACCTCTGCAGGGAAAGCTCCAGGCTTTCCTGGATGCAGTGTCATCAATGGAGAGAGCAATCCCCCCTCACCAAAACACCCAGGGGTGCACCACATGCCCAGAGGAAAGCTCCAGGTGCCCCCTTTGAGGCTTCCTCTCTATGTAGCAGGGTCCTTTACAAGGACATGCTCCAAGATACACTGTTAGCCCCTGTCCTGCCAAGTGCTTTAGCCACTGCTAAGGCAAAGGAAGCGCTCCTCAGTGTTTAATCCTGTCTCACTACAGACTCACTGGCCTCTCAAAAATAGCTCCCATGGTGGGGAAGCCCCAGACAAACACAGCTCATCCTTCAGAGGCCTTGCAACAACACAGAGTTTCCTCAGCCTCAGAGAAGGACCTTGAGAACCCAGCCCTATGGACAGTCCCCTAAGTCCATTGTCCCAAGCTACTCACCTTTCAGGACGCTTCTTTCTCTCTGTTTTCTCCTCCTTTCCTTCTCCCACATCCCTCGATGGTGCTTTGAGGGGTGCTTGGGACTCCGGTAGGAGGGATTGCTTGGCAGGAACCTCTTCTGCAAGGAGGAGACAAGAAAACACTTCAGAGCAGAATCACAGTCACCACTGGCACAGTAGTGACGTAGAGATCTACTCCAAGCTGGGATGGAACTGCAAAGCCTCAACTGGAGACCTTTACAGCCAGGTCACCTAGGCAGTCCATGACCTGTCCTCATACTGACTCCCATCCAACTCTTTGCTTTTCACAGCATCACAGAATGCTTGAGGTAGGAAGACACCTCTAGAGATCATCTAGCCCAAAACCTCTGCTCCTGCAGGGACAACTGGAGCACGTGCCACAGGATTGCAACCAGGTGGGTTTTCAAGATCTCCAGAGAAGGAGTCTCCACAACCTCTCTGGGCAGCCTACTCCAGTGCTTTTACACCCTCTCAGTGAAGAAGTATTTCCTCATCTGCACAGGAAACTTTTGCTGTTTCAAGTTGTTCCTATTATCCCTTATCCTATCACTGGCTACCCCTGGGAAGAGTTTGCTCCTATCCTCTTTACATTCTCCCCTCAGGTATTTGTACATGTTGATAAGATTCCATCTCCATCTTATCCATGCTAAACAGGACTAGTTCGCTTAGTCTTTCCTTTTAAGATAGATGCTCCAGTCCCTTAATCATGTTTGTAGCTCTATGACGTTGATGGACCCTCTCTAGAATTCCACATCCCTCTTTGATTCGCAACACCATTTCTTGACATGGGGCTTTGCTCCTGCTCTTCCATGTGCACACTATGAAAAGGAGGGCTTGCAGTGCTGTGTTGGTGTCCTAAGGGAGTCTCTGTGGGACAGTAACTTCTCCACGAGAGGGGAAAAGGTCCCAGGAGCCTTCTACAGGTCTCACAGGGCTGAGCAGCCTCTGGTGACACAGTCAACAACAAAGGCAGTGTTTAGGGAATGTATAGGAGTAGCTCACAAGGAAAAGAGCCGAGCTGCTTGCTTTGAAAATCCAGTGAAGTCTTGGCACCTATTACTACCTTCCTGACCATCCTGAGCAGGTTCCTTGTGTTCCAGGAGATAGGTCAGGACATAGGGCACTCTTCCCATTATTATTCTGCTCCAGGCAAAACGGACAATTCCCAGGAATTGTCCTCAACTTTGTCTCTCTCCTGTACAACCTCCTCAAATGGAAGCGCAGTTTGACTGCTGGTACACTGGTGCACAGAGTCTGGTGGGAAAGCTTAACTCAGAGGGACCAACTGCATGTGGGAGTGCTGGGCTGCCCTGAGCTCTTCCTCCCTTGGAGGACACTTGACATTTGCCTTCAGGGCTCAGAGGCAACACAACTAGGGCCTCTTGGATTCTGACACACCGCAGTGGAGATATGGCTCCAACACATGACAGCAAGGAGGATAAAAGGAGAAGACACAAGTCCCAGCAGGATTAAGTGCTCCATTACCTTTCTCAATAGTCTTTTTCTCCTCGTTTTCCAAAGCAGGCTTTCCTTCAGCATCGCCGACACCTCTCAGCCGTCGATGCCGAAGAGCTGAACCTCTCCCAGTGGGAGGTCTCCCACTTGGAGGTCTCACCAGTGGTAGACGGGGAGAACTCTCCAGCTCCTGCCTGCAAATAGCAAATGGACAGCATTCTGATGGGAGGATTCCACACTTCCTTTGCAGCATTTGCTAACTATGGAGACAGAGACACATGTCAGAGCCCCTCTCAAAGCCATCCTATCCTATAGCATCCTTTCTCATAGCATCCTTTCCCGTAAGGGAAAAGCATCCTTTTCCCTTACTTTGAGGACACATCTTAGAGCTACTCTGATGCCCATCCTTGCCTACAGCAGAATATGCAGAATAGGTCCAATTCTGCAGGACTGTCCTGGGAAGTGGAGTGACCCAGTACAGAGCTCCACTGCATAAACTTCCTCCCCAGCCTGCTCCAGGCCTTCCAATCCCCATCCTGCAAGAAAGCTTTCTTGAAGTTTCCCCAGCCAAATCCCCCAAGCTGCCTCTGGAGGTCAGCTCCCAGCTGCTCTCCACACTCCTGTCCAGGAAGGACACATTGGCCTCCTTTCGTTCCACGCTTCAGCACCATTTCAAATTCCAGTCTTGCCCTCCAAATCCCTGGCAGTCCCTCCTACGCATGCATTGCTGTACATGGAAAGAACAGCCTCCAGCCTCCAGGTCGCTAAGGGAACAAAGCTTCCACAAGCTAGGAGTCACCACAGAGCTCTCCAGGAGCCCCTGCACAGAGCTCCACAGCGGAGCCTGAACAAACCCAGAAAAGCCCGGAGTTCACGGGTTTCCAACCACTCAAAGGAGTTACTCCCAAACCACTTCCAGAGCACCTTCACAAGTCCTGACAATGCAACACTAACAAACACGTACTGAGAGGATGCTCACATGGTCAGCCAGCAAGCAAACATACTCACTTTGGAAGCTTGATGGCAGAGCCAGCTCTCTGGGTGCCTGAAAGCACCGAATCTTTCCTCGCTGACATCTGCAAAGGAGAGGGACACATGTGAGATGCTGCCAAGAAAACGCTCTTGTTGCTCACAAGGGCCGCCAATGCTTCCACTCTTCAGAGAAGCCACTGCCTTTTAGAAGTCCTGAAACAGTCTTTGCTGTTCTGCATGGCAGCCCCTCCTTGTCACAGAAGAGGAGCTGCAGGGGAACACAGCAGAATGGGTAGTAACACTGCAGGGCTTTATGCAAGGGCATGGATCAAGAGCCTCACTGGGCAGGAGAGCAATTCTTGCCTAATGGACAAGTCCCTGCAGGAGAGCACAGGTGAAGGCGTTCCCCCAAAATGTAGGGAATGGGCAAGGCAGTTCTGCTAGGGAGGGAGGGGAAGGACAGGGACAGCAGGACTGTTATTCCATGCAGTGAACACCATTCCTCACACTTTCCTCTGACCACGCTCGTGAAGTGCCTGCCAGCACCATTGTGCCCCTCAGGGAATCCTAGCAAGATTGAACCTCCCTTTTCTGTTCTCCTCTGTCATCTAAATGATCACAGAGATGAACAGAACATCTCTGTCTTCAATCCTCAGAGGAACCAGCAATGATATTTCCATCAGAAACAGGCCTTAGGAGGGACTTCTGAGGTGTGCATGGAGAACATAGCACGAACAGATGCATTAAAAATGTAGAGCACAAGCCGTGTCTTTGAAAGCAAGCTCACGGAAGAGGCAGTGAGAGCTCAAGTGAACGCACTGGAGGGGTCTTGTACAGCTACTACCCATCGGCTGATGCTTTGGCATAATCCAGCCTGGCACAAGAAGCGCCTCATACATCAGGAGCACCTACCTCTTGTGCCTCCCGAGGGCCTTCATTCCCTGGCCCTTCAGCTGCTCGTTGGCTTTCAGCTCTTGATGTCTTTGCACTTTGTGCGGACTCCTGAGTGCAGGGCCTTGGGATAGGTGGGAGCACACTGCAAATACACAACACAAGGAGTTGCATGAGCACAGAGGGAGCTGGATCTCCAGCCCTTGCTCACATGCTGGCCACCTGCTTCTGCAGCAGGAGCCACCTCTGCAGGGAAAGCTCCAGGCTTGCCTGGATGCAGTGTCATCAATGGAGAGAGCAATCCCCCCTCACCAAAACACCCAGGGGTGCACCACATGCCCAGAGGAAAGCTCCAGGTGCCCACTTGGAGGCTTCCTCTCTATGTAGCAGGGTCATTTACAAGGACATGCTCCAAGACACACCGTTAGCCCCTGTCCTGCCAAGTGCTTTAGCCACTGCTAAGGCAAAGGAAGCGCTCCTCAGTGTTTAATCCTGTCTCACTACAGACTCACTGGCCTCTCAAAAATAGCTCCCATGGTGGGGAAGCCCCACACAAACACAGCTCCTCCTTCAGAGGCTTTGCAAGAACAGAGAGTTTCCTCAGCCTCACAGAAGGACCTTAGGACCCCAGCCCTATGGACAGTCCCCTATGTCCACTGTCCCAAGCTACTCACCTTTCAGGATGCTTCTTCCTCTCTCTTTTCTCCTCCTTCTCTTCTCCCATATCCCTCGATGGTACTTTGAGGGGTGCTTGGGACTCTGGTAGGAGGGACTGCTTGGCAGGAAGCTCTTCTGCAAGGAGGAGACAAGAAAACACTTCAGAGCAGAATCACAGTCAGCACTGTGCACCACATTCACCACCTCACGGCATCTGGCACATCACATTGGAGCCTTGGAACCAACAACTGTCAGCAAGGAGGAGAAGAAGGCACAACTCGCCACCAGGATTCAACTGCTCCATTACCTTTCTTAACAGCCTTTCCCTTGTCTTTTTTCAAAGCACGTTTTCCTTTTCGTACAGTGGGAACTCTCAGCCATGTATGTAGAAGAAAAGGAGCCACTCCAGGGGGAGGTCTCCAAGGTGGAAGTCTCACATATGGTTTCTTGGTAAAAGTCTCCAGCTCCTGCCTGTAAACAGCAAAAGGACAGTGTTCTGTAGCAAGGACTCCACATTCCTTTGTGGACGGAGACACATGTCAGAGCCACTCTCAAGCCCATCCCTTCCCACAGCAGAATATGCAGAACTGGCCCAATCCTGCAGGACTCTTTGCAGAACATCACTCACTTTGGAAAGACCATCACACATCCAGCAAGGGTCAGTGAAACAGCTCTTGCACTGTCTGGAATGACTGTACCCCTCATCTGTGGCATCTGCAAAGGAGAGGGACACATGTGAGATGCTGCCAAGAAAATGCTCTTGTTGCTCACAAGGGCCGCCAGTGCTTCCACTCTTCAGAGAAGCCACTGCCTTTTAGAAGTCCTGAAACAGTCTTTGCTGTTCTGCACGGCAGCCCCTCCTTGTCACAGAAGAGGAGCTGCAGGGAACCCCGGGGCAACGGCTGAGGTGCTCTGGCTCCACGTGCATCTTACTGTGCTTGGATCTCTGCATTTCAGCTCGGAGCGGGGTGAGCAACAAGCCCTGCCGCCTGCTGTGGCTCTAACACCACTGAAGAGGAGGTGCTGAGGCTACCTCGGGGATGCTGGCAGCTCATCCACAAGCTGCAGTTGCCTGGTCTTACAGCAGAAGGACAGGGAATTACAGCAAACCACTCCATCCAACAGCACCAAGGGCAATCAAAGGTATCATGACCCCCTGCCACACAGGAGGGATGAAAAACACTGACGACTTCTGGCCTCACAAAGAGAGGGCTGAGATCACCAGAGAGCTGGCAGAGATGTCTGATATCCCCAGCAGTGCAGGGAAGGGCAGGAGGGGTCACTGTGCAGGGACCTGCCATTCCTCTAGTTCAGGAGTGACCCCATGCCCAGACACGTTGTGGCAGCCCAGGAGAAATCCATTCCCTTGGGCTTGGTTACGGCTTCAGAAGAGCAAGAGCTAGCACTGCAGAAATGCAGAACTTACCCGAAGAAGAGCTCTTAGCACCACATCAGAGTCATTCATCCTTTCGAGAAGGCTCTTGTAAAATCTCATTCTCACAACTTTCTCTTCAATCACCAGGATGCCAACGTCCCTCAGAACAAGGGCCACAACAGTCCCATTCCGAAGACAGTCAGAGAACTGCTTCATGGTCTCTTGGATGCAATTCCGCGCTACTTTTGCAGGAAAGGAGCTGTAATATTCTACACGATCATAGCGCAGGCGCACACATCCCTTAAAACCTAGGCAGCAACAGAAAAGCAACACAGTCACTAACAGAGCTCTTCAGCAGGCTAAAAAAAAACATAGAAAGAAATAGAGAGTGTCTGCAGCTGGAAGGTCTTCCAGCAAGACAGTGCTACAGAGCTGTCCTCCTAAACCCTCAGGGAAACCCATAAAGGACACCAGTGTCCTCCCTCCTGTGGGAGAAATTCCTAGCACTCCACAGCTTCACGGGCCAAGAACACAGCAGCGCTTCCTTCCTGCAGGAACCAAAGAAAGGCTCCTGGCTATTTTGCATGATTGTGAGGCAGGATGGCAGTACAGGGAGAGGAGAAAGGGAGCCAGTTCCCAAGGGAAGGCATTGCTGAATCTTCATTCATGTTCGTTATAAAGAATATTAAGTAATTGTCATTTTTACCTCACTCCTGGACACCCCCAGGCCCTCAGAACTGCTCAGTACACAGCCCTGCTTTGGGTAACCAAGGCCCATTCCCAAGGGACGACACACTGAAGTTATAGCACTATAGCCCCAGGAAGGTAGAGTCACTGGAAAGGAAAGGTCCGCTGGAAACACAGCCCAGAGCTCCTGCTGCCCACGGCCATCACCCCCATCACACTGCAGCTGCACTGCTGCCAGCACTGCCCAGCAATCACGGCACAGCTGGCCGCGGAGGGGTTTTCCTGCACACTAGTGTTCCCATCACTCTCTCACTCTGCCAGAGTGTCTTCAATCTGCTTTGAAGCAGAAGCAGCTTGGAGGAGCCAGCAGCAATGCTGCTCTTCATCCTTGCACAGTCTGCTGAGGCAGCAATAAGGAACAGGAGTTTTAACTACACTGCATTAGAAGCAGCTGCTCCAAAACATTTCATTGGAGACAGCTGTAAAAGCAAGTCCAAGAGGGAGAGAGAGAGAGCCATTTGATTGTGCATTATGATGTCATAACAATATAATTTAAAAAAATATAAAATGAAAAAGACCTGAAGCTCTCCTTAGCACCCGATGTAGGAATTAGAGATTTCAAACAGCCCCTATGGAACAGCAGTTATCCACACCCCACAGATGTCGCAAGGCAAAGCAAAAGTTTCAACCTGTCTTCTTACCAGTATCATCATCCTTCCCTATGTCTAGATCATGACTCTCTGCAAGTTCCTCAGAGATGCGGAACACGGGTCTGTAGGCCGTCACAGGAGAAGTCTTGCCGTCTTTATCTCTAACGGAGACTTTTTCTCTAACAACCCTGAAGGCCCCAAGTTCACAAATTCTCACACCCTGCAAACAGAACAGAAGAGAGGAATTCTAAGCAGGTGAGGGGAACAGAGACCCAGATCTTGTCAGAGCATGTCCATGGGCCCTGCTCCCTCCTGGCATACAAAGGGACTAGATGGAGCCCTCTGGAAAGCTTGGAAGAAGTCTTGGAGAAGTCCTTTGGAAGAACATTCCAGGTGATTTCCTCCCCCTCCTCAACTCCTCTCAAAATTACATGTTAATCATCTCTCACATCTAGGAGATCCATAGGAAGGGGTTCCAAGAAGGGAGATAATCCTGCTCCACCCATCCTCCCACAAAAAGGTAAAAAAAAAAAAAAAAAAAAAAGACCAGGCTCTCTCTCTGTTATTTCACTCTGCCAGTGGGGTCTAGAGAAGGAAAAGAAAGTCTCCAACCACTCCCCAGAATGAAATTGGACTGGAGATTTGCCATCTCACTTTAGGGAGACATTATCCATTGCACTGCTGCATTTTGGAGCATCCTTCTCCAAGGGATTTACTTTTGGTTTCAAGGAGGGGCAGAACCATTGCATCCAATGGCACAGAGATGCCAGGACTGCTGAAACCATCAGGGAGGGACGGAGGGGAGGGACAGGAGGGCAGACCCACCGTGTTCTTCACCAGTTTCTCTACTATATAGTCTGCAGCACCTTCCCAGATGAGCACAGCCGCTGCAAAAGCAAGGGAAAGGGCTGCCTGTCAGGCTCCAGGATGGGCAACTCACAACCATCCAGTACACGCCTCACCAAGGAGATGTCAAGAGCAGGCCCCAACAAACAGCACCCCCTCCCCAAAATGACCCCCCTGCTGCGAGGGGCCGCAGTGCTGAGGTGGGCACTGCCGTCAGGCTGGAACCTGTGCCCTGAGCCGGGCAGCGCTCGGCACCTGGCACGGGCGGGAGGAGCCGGCGCTGCTGCCCCGGGACACACACGGCCACCAGAGCTGCTCCAGCTCCTTCCCCTGCCAGGAGCTCACAGGTGAGGTGGGTGATCCCCACTGTGGGGCCAGCAGGGACCCTCGGGACAGGGACTTCTGCCTGGGGACCCCGGGACTGCAGGGGCAGCATCAGGACTGGAGCCGGGAGTCCTGGCGGTCACACCGGCACCACAGCTAGAGGGGACCATCAGCCTGGGCTCTGCCTGCTGCCCCCAGCCCCTCCAGCCCCCTCAGCCTGGGGTTTCCACAGCCATGTTCACAGCTCATCATCTCTGTGACAGCTCCTGGAAAAGATCTCCCGAAGGCCTCACCTTCTGGGGGTACTTCTGGAACCGCCTTGCCACGTCGTTTCCCGTGGCCACCCTTCCAGAGCGCCATCCTTCTCCTCCTCGCTCTGGGTCGCCCTGCAGAGGGAGGTGATGAGGACAGAGCTCCTCTCCTCCTCTTCCTCCGCACACGTCGCACAGCACTAGGCTGCCCACGCTGCCCCTCGCCGGCTCCCGCTCGGAACCAGCAGCTCTTTGGAGCAGAGCAGAGCCAAGAGCAGCCCCAGCGCCTGCGCTCTCCCAGCTCCGCCGCGACGTGTGGGGAGAGGCCGGGCCGCGCGGGACAGGGCAGCTGTGGCTGTGACACGGGACGTCCCCTGTGACCGCAGCCCGTGTCACAGAGGGGACCGGGCCCCTCGCCCCCAGGGCCTGGCCAGGGCTGGCCCTGCAGCGGGCAGGGGCTGCGAGGGGCGCTGGGGCTGCCCCTGCCCCACACAGGCTCTGTCACAGGGATGTCCCCCCGACGGGGTCCAGCCGGGATGCACACTGAGCCTGTGCTCATCTGGCCACGGCCCCATGTGGGGAACCTGCCTGCCAGGGAGGGCAGTGGCACCGCAGCGCGCTCGCCCCATGGCCACACAGCGCGGGCGGCTGCTGCCGCCGGAGCAGGGAGCGCTGCCCACTGAGACCACCAAAACCTCCAGCAGCTCCTTGCAGCCGCCCGAATGTTCTCCTGGGTGCTCCAACCAGCGGGTCCTTCCCCTGCCAGCTCCTGCAGAGCTACAGGCCCCAGATCACTGCATACAGGGGCCTCATAGGGAACAGCTGCAGGGACCTGGCAGTGGGTCCAGCTTTTAAAAGGATCTGCAAGGCCCATCTGTAAGAAACAGGAGACATTCAAAGGTGGTCTGCAGACCTCTGCTTTGAAGACACTCAGATGTAGTGTGGGGATGCCTAAGAGGACAAGGAAATGAAAGAAGGGAAAGCAACTCATACCCACATATAAGTAACCTACTGCTGAAGCAGGACTCAAGAACAAGTTTTTCAAAATTTCCCAGCTGAGCACTTCCCCACTAGATAGATGGCAAGGGTCAAAGTATTAGATCAACTAAGGTAAAGAGGAAGTCTTGGGAAAACATCAACTTCAGGAACAGGATTCTCTTACCTTAAAAAAAATATATAGCTCAACCCTATGTGGGCCCTGAGGGGGTTACGGAGGCTCCTAGGAGTAGGATTAACAAGGGGTCCTCGAGGGTGGGGGGGCACACTGGGGCTATGGGGCAATTCTCGGGGCCGTTGGGGAGCACCGAGAAGTGGGGGAGCTCCACAGCTGAGGATCCATCAGGCCCTATGCAGGGCTCCAAGGGGGCACCCATAGGGTAGCACGGGGACACCTAAGAGTGGAGGTCACCCCTGGGGGGGCACCTGGTCCCTATTGTGGGGTTATGAGGGCTCCCAGTGGTGGGAGTGAGATGTTATGGGGGACCCCTGTGTGTGAGGGTCATCCAAGAGGGACAGCAGGACCCTATGGGCAGTCTCACAGGGTTCTGGGGTTTTCTCTTGGGATTATGTGGGGCTCAGGGCAGCGGGAGAGTTATGGGGGTGCAGAGGTTGGGGATACCCAAGAGTGGGGGTTTCGGGGCTCCAGGGGCTTCCAGGGCCTGGGGGTACCCAGAGTGCAGGAGGGGGCTGGGGGCCACCTGGATCCCTTGGGGCGCTGACTCGGGTGCCGCTGGCAGTGGCCGTCAGCAGGGCAGAGTGGGACCATGTCAGGTCCCTGCAGACAGCTGCCCAGCGGCCCCTGCACGTCCCGGCCCTGCCCGTGGGGGTCTCTGGGGACCAGCCCCTCTGCAGGCACCCATAGATGTCCCCCACCCATGCGCCCGCTGTGGGCGCCTTGCCCACGCTGCCGGCCATGCGGGCATCCCCAACGCCCAGGGATAGCCCTGGGCCCGCAGGGGCAGCGCCAGCACCTGCGGAGCACCCTGCACCCATGGGAGGACTGCCAGCACCCACGGGTGACGCTCCCGCCGTGGGCGCCACCGCCAGCTCCGTGGCTCCCCCTTGTCCCTGCCATGAGCCATCGCCAGCACCCATGTGCACAGTGAGGAGTGGGGGCGACCCCTCTCCAGGCACCCACGGGTGCTGGCAGAGGTGCAGGCCCCATCGGCCCCTGCCAGCACCCGTGGGTGTCCCTGCCCACCCCATCCCAGCCTGGCCCCCGCTACAGGCCGTGGCAGCCAATAAACTCTTGGTGGGTCGCACGTGAAGCCTGGATGGTGATTTTTGGGGAGCGCTGGAGGGGCAGATGCCTGGGCCCCCCATTGGGCTGCAGAGCACCCGCTGGGTGCTGTGGCACAGGGGGGAGGGCAGGGAGCCCCGCCGCGCAGCCTGGGCAGGAGCCGGCGACACCGCCGCGTCGTGCGGCACCGCGCGGGGCTGCACCTGCCCTCGCGGGCGCTGCACACAAGGGCCTTGCAGCAGGGCTGCGTGTGCAGCGCACGGGCACCCGGCATGCACAGCGCGTGTGCTGCGTGCGCCTCTTGCAGGTGTTCTGCGTGCGCCGTACACCCACTGCAGGTGTCCAACACACATGTTTTGCATGGGTTGCACACACGTTGCACACGTGTCGCATACACGTTGCCCATGGGTTTTGCACACATCGCACGTGCGTTTTCCTTGCGTTCTGTGTGTGTTGCCCGTGCATTGCTCACCATTTTGCATGTGTTGTGCGTGTGTTGCACTGTGCACCAAGCAGCACAGAGCCCATCTCTGTGTCTGGTCTCTTTAATGTTCATGCTTGCAACGGTAAAAACATCTGTCCCCATGAAGAACCCTCATGTGATAGAGCAGAATGTAAACTTGCCAAACAGAGTAAAAATATTTGTCAATAAATAAGAAATGATATCCGGTGGCATCAGTTGTGCCCTAGCACAGGTTTAGGGTAGAGAGGCCCTAGTTGCTCCCAGAACAGCCAGCTGGAAAAAGTGGAGTGAGGAAGGATGGTAGCAGCGTAGACCTTGGACTCCAGAGGAGCAGACTTCTTGGCCTGTTCAGGGCATTGGTGGGGGATAGCGGTGGAGGCAGCTCTCAAAGGCCCAGAAGCTCAGGAAAAGCCCAGCAGGTCTTTAAGGACAGACCTGCCAAGCACAAGGATGGGCCATCCTGATACTAAAACTAGCAGACACCTCAGGGCAGCAACTTGGCCAAACAGGGACCTCGCACCTTAGCGCCAGGGGATTAGGACTATGTAGAGAAAGAGAAAGAAGGGAAAGGCAAAGGGAGAATTTAAAAATATTGTCCAAAATAATAGCAAACTGTTAGGGAAGAAAAATCTCCCACAGGATTGAAACTCGCAGGGCAGGTCAAGAGCATGAAGATGAACTGCTGCAGCTTCAGTAAGAATCCAAGAATAAAAAGGAAAATGCGTCCTCATTGCTAAAAGGCACAGGGAACCTTATAGCAGCAGATGCAGATAGGTCTGAGGAACTCAACTCCTTGTTACCTTCCCTTTCCAAAGGCAAGGTCTCCCAGGTTGTTGTGAATTGAGTCAGGATTCCAGAGGAGACAAACAGCCAATACTGGATGATCTTAGTAAGGGGTTACTTGTTAGAGCTCAAACTACACTAGTCAATGGGAATGGGGTTACTGCAGCCGAGGATGTTGTGAGAGCTGACTGCTGCCACTGCAAGGCCGCTCACTGTCATTTTTAGAAGGTTGTGGAGAGGAGGTGAAGTTCCAAGGAGTGTAGAAAGACAGTTATTCCATATTCCATCCCTCTCCAGAAAAGGCCAACAGGGCAATCTGGGGAACTGCAGGTAGAGCAGCCTCACTTTGGTGACGAGTGACTCATGCAGTAAGTAAGTCCTCCCAGGCACATTCATGGAATCATAGAATCACTATGATCGTAAAAGACCTTCAGGATCATTGAGGCCAAACGTAACCCCTCAGCACCATGCCTGTTTAAAACATGTCCCTTAGTACCTCATCCACACGTTTTCTGAACACTGCCCTGGAAGGTGATTCCACCACTTCCTTGGGCAGCCACCATGAGATCATTGCTATCTCAATCCCTGTTCACCTCATCTGGAGGGGTGAGCAGAAGCCAAGAAGATGAGAGCTACAATGGTTTGACAGTGCAGAAACTAGAGCAGCAACCTTGGTGTGATCTTACTATCCTTTATGCAGCACAAATGAGTTAGATGTGAACCATGTGTCAATGATCTCTGTTCTTGTCACACCTAGGTTTCCTGGCTAAATGAGAGATGCAAAAGGGAGCTTCCAGAGGGGAACATTTCTACCTTTCATATATAGTCATCCTCTGATTAAAGAAATTGCAATGTTGGAATCCGTCTGTCTGAACTGCTAAGAAAAGGACAGCAGGTTGTTTAGTGTACATTCCTCAGGAGAAGGGAGCACAAGAGACAGAGAAATTGGTGAGTTCAGCTGGGCCTCTGCTCCTGAGCGGGGCCAGGCTCCTGGGACGGAGGCAGCTCGTGGCAGCCTGGCAGCACTGCCCAGAGACAGCGTGTGCAGGAGCAGCTCCTGTGCCAAGAGCAGCAGGGCTGCGGGCACTGCCTGCTGCTGCGGACAGGGGAGGAGAGAAGGCAGCGAGAGGGGAATGGCAGTGTGGAGCGGGAGGACAGAGCAGAGCTCACTGTGGAAGTGAGCTCCCAGCCCCATGCATGGTAAGTCTCTGGCTGCAGGACAATGCTACTGAGTTTCCAGAGGGCTCTTCTGCACCCAGTCAATGCCATCACTTGATAGGCTTTGGGGCAATCGCTCTCCCCCCATCTCCAATGCAGAGGATGCTTCAGAGCAGGATTCCCTGCCTCAGCGTCACAGGGACAGGGTGTCCTGCTTCCTTCTCCTGCCAATGCTGCAGGGCTGTGAAGCTGGGTGTGCACCCAGGTCTGCATGGGCTCTAATCCAGAGCAGTGTCCCTGTGCCCCAGGGTTGTTCCTTGCTTCCCTCCTGTCCATGCTGCTCCTGGTCTTCTCTTAGGCTCACTTGGGTGGAGAGATTTCAGCTGCAGTTCAGATATCAATGCTGCAAGTTATGTGAAACAGGGGTCTGCACGGGAGTGTGGTTTTTAGGGTAACATGTAAATGCGATCATCCTCCAGCTCAAAGCAGTGTGAGTGCAGGACAGCTGGAACCTGGGGCGATAGAGAAGCTCTTGTCACTCTGCCCCATGTGATAGGGAAGCCTTTCCTCTCAGCACTGGCAGCAGAAAGGACAATGATTGCTATCTTCAAAGAGCGCTGCCCAGGTGGGAGAGGGGTATCTCAAAGAAAATAAATAATGTCAAAAAAAAAAAAACTTTCTTCTACAATCCACATCCTTTAGAAATGGGTGTGAAGATGCTGAACAGCCCTGTTACGTGAAAAGTGATTTTATTGTGAGTGTCAGAATTACTCACTCCAATTCCTTCCACATGCCATGGACAGAGGTCCCAAATCCTTACAACACACCCCGTCAGCACAAAACGGGGTTCAAGCCAGGTAAGTGCGCAGATGCCCCTTCCCTGTCCCCTCCCCCTAGTAAAGAGAGAATCAGTGTGATTTTTTTTCATTGAGAATTTGATTTTTTTTCTAATTTACTAGTTTTTCTTTCTTGTAATATTTTTTCCTAGAATGCAATCTTTTTTTTTTTTTCTCCCAGGACAGTGCAGTATGCCCTGAGATACCAAATGTCCAACAGCAGCTCCTTCAGTGAGTTCTTCCTCCTGCCATTCTCAGACAGGAGGGAGCTGCAGCTCTTGCACCTCTCACTCTTCCTGGGCATCTACCTGGCTGCCCTCCTGGCCAACGGCCTCATCATCACAGCCGTAGCCTGTGACCACCGCCTCCACACCCCCATGTACTTCTTCCTCCTCAACCTCTCCCTCCTCGACCTGGGCTCCATCTCCACCACTGTCCCCAAATCCATGGTCAATTCTCTGTGGGACACCAGGGCCATTTCCTACCTAGGATGTTTTGCACAGTTCTTTATGTTTCTTTTCTTGATAATAGGACAGTATTTCCTTCTCACAGTCATGGCCTATGATCGCTATGTTGCCATCTGCAGGCCCCTGTATTATGGGACCCTCATGGACAGCAGAGCTTGTGTCAAAATGGCAGCAGCTGCCTGGAGTAGCAGTTTTGTCAATGCTCTCCTGCACACTGGGAACACATTTTCCTTACCACTCTGCCAAGGTAATGAGGTGGAGCAGTTCTTCTGTGAAATCCCCCAGATCCTCAGGCTCTCCTGCTCTAATTCCTATCTCAGGGAAGTTGGAGTCCCTGTGATTACTTTTTGTGTACACTCTGGGTGTTTCATTTTCATTGTGTTGTCCTACGTGCAGATCTTCAGAGCAGTGCTGAGGATCCCTTCTGAGCAGGGCCAGCACAAAGCCTTTTCCATGTGCCTCCCGCACCTGATTGTGGTCTCCCTGTTCATCAGCACAGGCATGTATGCCCACCTGAAGCCCCCCTCCATCTCCTCCCCAGCTCTGGATCTGGGGCTGGCTGTTCTGTATGCGGTCGTGCCTCCAACAGTGAACCCCCTCATCTACAGCCTGAGGAACAAGGAGCTTAAGGATGCCCTGAGGAAAGTAATTTCATGGACATTATTCAGAAATGGTAATACTGGTGTTGCTCTCCACATGTGAATCCCACTGTATCCTGTACCAAGTCTGAGCAATATTTCTTTATGTTTATCAGATTTACTCTTACTAGCATTTGTTAACACCCTGCTACACAAATGGTTGGATTTGTTCCTCCTTGAATTAGACTACTTTGTCTCATATGGTTTCCAAATAAATTGGTGTCTAAGTCTGGATCAGAGCTCATCCCCTCACTCTGTCATTGAAAGCAGAAATTTCCACCCAGTGCAGTGCCTGAAGGCTGCTCTTTAGAGGAAGCTGCTTTTAAGAATAGGCTCAAGGAATTGTACCCCAAAGGCCTTGCTTCACAGAATTCTCCATGTGTTCAGGAGAAAATAGCTCAGAAATGTGTAATGAGCTCTGCATTTAGGACTCGCTCATTGGTGACCAGTGACTGTGGAAGGGATGGACCTTTCTGGAAAGGTGAAGAAGCAACTCATCGGAGATGTTGTCTCTAAGCATGTGGAGGAAAGGATGGGTGTCAGCAGTGGTCAGCATGAATTCACCGAGGGGAAATCAAGCTGAATCAGTTTGAGAGTCTTCTAGGATGGAAGGACTGGCTGGGTAGATGAGGTGAGATTGGTGCATGTTGTGTGCCTTGACTTCAGCAAAGTCTTGAACACTGTCTCCCATCATGGGCAAGGTCAAGAAGTGTGCGTTTAGATGAGTGGACAGCAGCTGAAGGGCAGAGCTCCATGGGTTGTGATCCATGGTGCAGAGTCTAGCTGGAGGCGTGGAGCTCTTGGTGTTCCCCAGATGTCAATATTGTGTTCAGTCTTGTCCAGCTACTTGATTAATGACCTGGATGAAGGGGTTGAGTGCACACTTAGCAAGTGTCCTTATGGTCCCAACTGGGAGCAGTGTCTGATACCCCACACCTCTGTGCAGCCATTCCAAGGGAAATGAACAGGCTGGAGAGTTGGGCCTCATAAAGTTCAAGGTCCTACACGTAGGGAAGAATTACTGAATGCACTGGTACAGACTGGGGTTGACCTGCTGGAGGGCAGCTCTGCAGAGAAGGACCTGGGCATCCTGGTGGACTGCCAGCTGACCACGAGCCAGCAATGACTCCTTGTGGCCAAGAAGGACGGTGGCCTCCTGGGGCGCATTAGGAAGAATGTTACCAGCAGGTCAAGGAAGGAGATCCTCTCTCTACACTTGGCCTTGGTGAGGTCCAATCTGGAGTCCTGTGTCCACTTCTGTGTTCCTCAGTACAAGAGGGACATGGAACTACTGGAGAGAGTCCTGTGGAGGACTACAGAGATGATTAGGGGATTGGAACACCTCTGCTCCGAGCACAGGCTGAGAGAGCTGAACCTGTTGAGCCAGGATAGGAGAGGGCTGAGGTGGGAACCCATCACTGTGTACAAATACATCAAGGAAGAGTCTCCTTCTCTGGAGATATTCCAAACCTGCTTGGACATGATCCTGTGCAATGTGCAGTAAGTGAGCCTGCTTGTGCAGGGCTCTGGACAAGATGCTCTCCACAAGTCCCTTCCAGCTTCATCTATTCTCTAATACTTGAAATGCCTGCACTGAAATATATCAGCATTCTGCACTGTAAGGATCTGCCTGTGCCTCATCCTTATAGTGACTGGTACTCGTGTAGGAGGAAAAGGCATCCAGGGTCACCTGAGATGGCCCAGGAAATCCACAGTGCCCTGGCACAGTTGTGGGTGACCATGGACAAATGTCAGAAACATGCAGGACCAGATGCAGCTCTGCAGAGAGGGACCTGGGTGTCATGGTGGATGACAAGTTGACCATGAGGCATCAGTGTGCCCTCGTGGCCAAGGCGGCCAATGGGATCCTGGGGTGCATTAAGAAAAATGTCTCCAGCAGGTTGAGGGAGGTGATCCTGCCCCTCTACTCAGCCCTGGTGAGGCTGTATCTGGAGTATTGGACCAGTTCTGGGCTCCACAGTACAAGAGGGATGTGGAGCTGCTGGAGAGAGTCCAACGCAGGGCTACAAGGATGATCAGGGGCCTGGAACATCTGCCCTATGAGGAGAGGCTGAGGGAGCTGGGCCTGTTCAGCCTGGAGAAGAGAAGGCTGAGAGGGGATCTAATCATTGTCTATAAGCACCTCAAGGGAGGGAGTGAGGAGGATGATGCTGGCCTCTTTTCACTAGTGGCCACCAACAGCATTAGAGGTAATGGCCACAAACTGAAACACCAAAAGCTCTACATGAACTTAAGGAAAAATTTTTTAACAGTGAGGGTGACAGAGCGCTGGAACAGACGGCCCAGAGAGGTTGTGGAGTCTCCTTCTCTGGAGATCCTCAAAACCTGCTTGGATGCAGTGTTGTGCCACGTGCTCTAGGTGACCCTGTGTGTGCAGGGGGGTTGGACTAGATGACCTCTAGAGGTCCCTTCCAACCTTAAGCATTCTATGATTCTGTGATTCCTTGTCCCCCTTCACTTTAAGGTATTCAGGTTCAGGACTGCCAGGCAGGGATTCCCATATACCCTTGATATTTCTTTTGCATTACCTTTTATGATACACAAGCCTGTGGTGCCTGCTCACCACAACTGGGCCGGCTGCACACAAGGCTGCGTTGGGAAGTGCCTGGACACTCAGGCAAGAGCAGTTCTAAGTCCCCATGACTCAGCCCTGTTGTGGCCACATGCGGAATTGTGTGTCCCACTGTGGCACACCCAGTGCTGCAGCAATGAGGAGGAACAGGACAGGCTCCAGACGGGGTCTGCAGAGATGGGGTTGGAGACCTAAAGCAAATGGCCTGTGCGGAGAAGCTGAGGGACCTGGGTTTCTTCAGCCTGGTGAGGTGTTACAGCTAAGGCAAATATAACACTGGCCAGTGACTGCTAGAAGGGTGGTTTCAGAGATGATGGAGCCTATTCTGACAATGGGAAAGAGCATGAGAAGTTGAAAGAGCCACCAACAGCAGCTTGAAATGTGCAGACTGCACTTCAGGAAAACAAGAAATTTCACTTCAAGGGTAATTCTGTGGGGTAAGACATCATGCAGAAGGTATCTAGGATCATCCCATGCCTCTGTTTCAAAGAACAGTGAACAAGACCTAGAGACATCATTTGAGATGGAGAGATCCTGGGCTGAGAGCAAGGTGGGAAGCAGTTTGGATGTCTACAGGCTGCAGGCAAACAGGCACAGAAATAGCAAAATGTAGCAGAGCCTGAGGGGGAGATGGCCAAGGGCACTGCCATGGCCAAAAGACTCCAAAAGAACTAGGTCTATGTCACCTGTGCTATGGCTGGTGTCTCTGATATTGAGGATTGGGAGAGGAAGCTTCTTGCTCATGGCCACAGGGTCTCCTTGCCTGCTTTCCCCCAGGGACACAAGGTGTGCTGCCCTTGGCCTTGAACACCCCCACCCACACATTGACCCATCAGGAGACCCGGGCAAAGCATGGTGGAAAGGAGCCCCCTACTCAGAGTCTGGACACCTGTGCTTGGCCAAGGTACTTGAAAAACACGTGAAGTGTTAACCTGGCATCAGAGCAACCTGCACTTTGTCTTTGCTTATCTGCAATCAGGGCCTCCAACTTTCTGCTCTACTCAGCCCCTGGGGAGACTTTGCTGCTAATGGTCCTCAAGAGGACCAATTAACTCTCCAAGAAAGTTGGCCATTTGCTTCTGACTGGAACTGCTGGAGAGATTTCCTCAATCCTGGAGGTTCTCAAACTCCTGGAGGTTCATAGACTCAGCACCAGGGCTCATTACAATGAAAAAATCTAAGGATATGTCATATTTTTCTTCAATCTTCAATTCTTGTGTGGCTAATTGGAAAGCAATGTATTGAAATGAGGCAGATTTCAATGAGCACCTGAAAAAGAAGGATGTCTGCTTTTCAGCTTTCTTTTTTCATTCTGTTTTCAGAAGAAATCCGACCACATTCTCCAGTTCCTACAGTGTCTCCCAATGAAGTCTGCACATGTGGGAAAAGCAGTGTTTTTGAGAGGAGACCTGTATGGACAACGTTCCTGTTCACATCCCCAGCCCTGCCATTTCTCTCCTTGGTCACTGGGGACTTGGATAGCTCTGGTTCAAATCTAACCTTTTTCTGCTCCAGGCTTCAGCTGAATGTTACAGCTGTACATCCAGTGTCCTATGAGATAGAAAAACTAATCACCTATATGACAAGCATAAGCTTCATCCTCTGTCCTAAGAAACAGAATGCAATCCTGATCACTATGTTGAGTCCAAATTGTCTCCAGGGAGGTTCCCAGTCTACAAGGAATAACCTTCCTTGAGATGTTTTTGACAGATTGATACAACAGCCTGCATAGAAACATTCTAAAACAGCTAGCTGAAGAAGTAACTACACTCCTGAAAGGCAAGGCAAGATTGAAATTCTCCACTTGTTCAAAAGAGCAACTGGAGAGTTGAGAGGTATCTGAACAATAAAGAGAAATCATAGAATCACAGAATCATTATAGTTGGAAAACACCTTCAAGATTATTGGGTCCAATCGTAAAATCTTCAACACCATACCTGTTAAACCATGTCCCTAAGTGCCTCATCTACACATTTCTTAAATACTGCCCCACCACTTCTTCAGGCAGCCTGTTGCAACTCTTGATTACTCTTTCTGTGTAGAATTTTCTCCTAAAATCTATCCTGAACCTCCCCTGGCACAACTTGAGGCCTTCTCCTCTTGTCCTATTTTCATATAGTGGAGAAGAGATCAACCCTGCCTCACTACAACCTCCTTTAAGGCAGATGTAAAGAGCGATAAGGTCACCTCGACCTTCCTCTTCTCCACACTAAATAACTCCCTCAGCCGCTCCTTATAAGGTCTGTGCTCCAGTCCCTTTACCAGCTTTGTTCCTCTTCTTCGGACTCACTCCAGCACCTCCATGTCTTTCTTGTAGTGAGGGGCCCCAAACAGAACACAGGATTCGAGGTGCGGCCTCACCAATGCTGAGTACAGGGGGATGATCGCTTCCCTGGTCCTGCTGGCTACACTGTTCCTGATAGAAGTCAGGATGCCTTTGGCCTTCTTGACCATCTGGGCACACTGCTGGCTCATGCTCAGATGGCTGTCGACCAACACCCGTAGATCCTTTTCTGCCACGCAGCTCTCCAGCCACTGAGCTTCAAGCCTGTAGCTGCATGGGGTTCTTGTGAGTGAGGTGCAGGATCCAGCACTTGGCCTTGTTGAAACTCATACAGTTGGCCTCAGCCTATTGATCCAGACTGTCCAGATCCTCCCCTAGAGCCTTCCTGCCCTCAAGTTGATCAAATGTTCCTCTGAGCTTGGTGTTGTCTGCAAACTTGCTGAAGGTGCACTCAATCCCCTTATCCCTTATTCAGATCATTGACAAAGATATTTAAGAGGACTCGACCCAACACTGACCCTGGGGGAACACTGCTCGTGACCAGTCACCAGCTGGATTTCACACCATTCACCACCACTCTCTGGGCCTGGCCATCTTCTCCGTTTTTCTCCCGGCAAAGAGTACACCTGTCTAAGCCATGAGCTGCCAGCTTCTCCAGGACAATGCAGTGGAAGACTGTGTCAAGGACCTTCCTAAAGTCTACTGAGACCATGTCCACAGCCTTTCCCTCATCCATTAGGCAGGTCACCTGGTCTGAGATCAAGCTGTTCAGGCAGGACCTGCTTTTCAGGAATCCATATTGTTCCAGCCTGATTCCCTGCTTATCAAGCACATGCTGTATGATCGCCCTCAATATGATCTGCTCCATAACTTTCCCCAATACCGAGGTCACGCTGACAGGCCTGTAGATTCCCTGGATCCTCCATCTTGCCAACATTGGCAAGTCTCTAGCCATCTGGGACCTCCCCTGTCGACCAGGACTGCTGATAGATGACGGAGAGTGGCTTGACGAGCACTTCCGCCAGCTCCCTCAGAACCTTTGGGTGGATGCCATCTGGACCCATAGATGGACGTGTGAGTGTCCAAGTGGAGTACCAGGTCACTGGCTGTTTCCTCCTGATTTCTGGGGGAGTTGTTCTGCTCTACACAGGTGTCTTCTAGCTCAGGGGGCAAGCACCTTGAGGAGAACTGATCTTGTTGTTAAAGACTGAGACAAACTAGGCGATAAGTTTCTTAGACTTAGCCTTATCCTTTGTGATCCCCATCCTCATCCCTATTGCATGCAATTGTCAGGGATTTCAGCTGGTCTGTGAAATCCCTGGCTCCCTTAGCAGAGAACGTTAACCTTGAAAAGATTAGAGTGTATCTATGAGATAGGGAGTTCACACGGAGACAGCAGAAAGTTATTAACAAGTTTAAGGAGGTTTGGGCCATGGAGCAGAATCTGACCAAGCTAAGAATCGTCCAATCATAACTCTGTCACTAGCTACTGAGCTTTGTAGTCCTCACCAATAAGCAGCAGCCACGACAAGGAAATCCCGGTATAAATAATGTACCCAGAAAACAATAAAGCGTAGTTTGCATTGCATCTACCCCAGTTGCTTGTGCTTTTGGGCACCTCGACTGCAACACCTGGTGACCCCGACGTGATAATAAGAATAATAGAATCACAGAATCATAGAATGCTTAAGGTTGGAAGGGACCTCTGGAGATCATCTAGTCCAACCCCCTTGCACACGCAGGGTCACCTAGAGCACGTGGCACAACACTGCATCCAAGCAGGTTTTGAGGATCTCCAGAGAAGGAGACTCCACAACCTCTCTGGGCAGTCTGTTCCAGTGCTCTGTCACCCTCACTGTTAATTTTTTTTTCCTTAAGGTCCTGTGGAACTTTTGGTGTTTCAGTTTGTGGCCATTACCTCTAGTTCCGTTGGTTGGCACCAGTGAAAAGAGGTAAGCACCATCCTCCTCACTCCCTCCCTTGAGATACTTATAGACACTGATTAGATCCCCTCTCAGCCTTCTCTTCTCCAGGCTGAACAGGCCCAGCTCCCTCAGCCTCTCCTCATAGGGCAGATGTTCCAGGCCCCTGATCATCCTTGTAGCCCTGCGCTGGACTCTCTCCAGCAGCTCCACATCCCTCTTATACTGTGGAGCCCAGAACTGGACACAATACTCCAGATGTGGCCTCACCAGGGCTGAGCAGAGGGGCAGGATCCCCTCCCTCGACCTGCTGAAGACGCTCTTCATAATGCACCCCAGGATCCCATTGGCCGCCTTGGCCACGAGGGCACACTGCTGCCTCATGGTCACCTTGTCGTCCACCATGACACCCAGGTCCCGCTCTGCAGAGCAGCTCTCCAGAAGGTCAGTCGCCAGCCTGTACTGGTGTCTGGGGTTATTCCTCCCCAGGTGCAGAACCTTGCACTTGGCCTTGTTGAATTTCATGAGGTTTTTTACTGCCCAGTTGTCCAGTCTGTCCAGGTCCCTCTGGATGGCAGTGCAGCCCTCCGGAGTATCGGCTACTCCTCCCAATTTGGTATAATCAGCAAACTTGCTGAGGGAGCACTCTGTGCCTTCATCCAGATCACTGATGAAAAAATTTAACAGGACTGGACCAAGGACTGACCCCTGGGGGACCCTGCTAGCTACAGGCCTCCAACTAGACTCAGCACCACTGATCACCACCCTCTGAGCTCTGCCATCCAGCCAGTTCCTAACCCACCTCACTGTGCACTCATCTATCCCACATTTGCGGAGCTTGCCCAGGAGGATGTTGTGAGGGACGGTGTCAAAAGCTTTGATGAAATCGAGATAAATGACATCCATCGCTCTCCCCTCATCTATCCAGCTGGTCATTCCATCATAGAAGGCTATCAGATTAGTCAAGCAAGACTTCCCCTTGGTGAATCCATGCTGACTACTCTTGAGCACCTTCTTGTCCTTCATGTGCCTGGAGACAACAGCCAGTATGAGCTGTTCCATCACTTTTCCGGGGACAGAGGTGAGGCTCACTGGCCTGTAGTTGCCTGGGTCCTCCTTCTTGCCTTTTTTGAAGACTGGCGTGACATTGGCCTTCTTCTAGTCTTCCGGCACCTCCCCCGTTCTCCAGGATCTTTCAAAGATGATGGAGAGCGGCTTAGCTATGACCTCTGCCAGCTCACGCAGCACTCTGGGGTGCATCCCATCAGGGCCCATGGATTTGTGGGTATCGAGGTTCCTTAGGTGCTCTCTGACCCAATCTTCCTCTACCCAGGGCAAGTCTTCCTCTCCCCCGGATTCTTCTCTTGTCCCTAGGGCCTGGGGCTCTAAAGGGCTGCCCTTGGTAAACACTGAAGCAAAGAAGGCATTCAGCAACTCTGCTTTTTCTGTGTTATTTGTAACCAGGGTGCCCATCCCATTCACCAGCGGACCCACATTTTCCCTGATCTTCCTTTTCCTGTTAACATATTTGAAGATGTTTTTCTTGTTATTTTTAACGTCCCTTGCCAGATGGCGTTCCAACCGCGCCTTAGCTTTCCTTGTGGCATCTCTGCATTCTCTGACTACATTCCTGTATTTCTCCCAGGGGACCTGTCCTTTTTTCCACGTTCTGTATACCGCCACCTTCTGCATGAGCATTGCCACAAGCTCCCTGCTCATCCATGCAGGTCTCCTGCCCCCTCTGCCTGACTCCTTACACACAGGGATGCCCTGTTGCTGGGTGTGGAGGAAGTGCCGCTTGAAAACTAACCAGCTTCCTTGGGCCCCCCTTCCTTCTATAGTTCTAGCCCATGGGATTCTTCCGAGGAGGTCCCATTTGTACTGTCACACAACTGAGTCCTCAGCCAGCTGTGGGGCAGTCCATAGCCAGCTCCATCCTCTCACAGGACCCCATATCCCAAGGGAGAGGAACAGACCAGGCTTGCACGACCTCTCTTGTGCAGCAGAGCCCAGCAGGTCCTGCAGCCCAGCTGCCTGCGGAGCCCTGTGTGGGGCACAGCCTGGGGTGGGCAGGGACCGGCTCCTGGGTTGCCTCAGGCCTGACCCTGCTGAGCAGCAGCCCCCATTTCCCTCCCTCCTTCTTTGTGCTCTGGATGTGCTGGCAGGAGGCCTCTGCGTTGCCCTCCCCTCCCCTCGCTCTTTCCAGCTCCAGCCAAGCTCTGCATTTCTCCTCTCCATCCCTGCATGCACAGAGCAGGTCTCGATGCTCCCCCATGGCAGCCCGTCCCCTCCTGCCCTCTGTGCACTTCCACCCCGGCACCCTGAGCACTGGTGCTGCTGCCAGGGCAGAGGTGGAGGATCCCCTGGAGCGGCTCCGCAGGGAGCTCCCACGGAAAAGCTGTGCCCAGCACCAGCCCCAGTGTGGCAGAGGGGGCTGCCCTCTCCCATCCACCCTGATAGTGCCAGCCCCATCTCAGCGCAATCCTGAACGGCTGCAGCCCGTCCCTGGAGGAGCTGGAGCTGCCTCAGGCCCCGGGGCAGTCTGGAGGCTGAAGGGTTTGACATGGGCACAGCATTTGTGGTGCTGGAAGCAGGAGGAGGACAGGGGAATTGGGGCAAAGACCCTTGCCCTCAGCTGCACAACTTTGGCACTGGGCAGGCGATGCCTTTGTGGAGGCCGGTCTCCAGGCTTCGATGGATGCCAGCTCCAGAGTAGGAGCACCAGGATCTTCATGCAGAATGAACTTCCAATGCTTCTGGATCAGGGGATGAGGCAAAAGAAGTCACTGAGTTGCAGAGCAGTTGTGGGGAGGAGTGACCTCTGGAGGTCTCCAGTCCATGTCCCCCACAAACCTGGGCTGCTTGGTGGCTTCCAGTCTTGCGTGGCCATCACTAGACTGTGTGACACTAGACTGTGTGACCCCCCTTAACATCCCCAAAGCTGCTCTGCTCCTCTTGTCCTGGCACCGTGGGATGTCACCTCTTCTCAGGGGGTACCTCCCCTGCCTGCCCTGCCAGCACTCTCAGCTCCCAGCTCCCACGTGGAGCAGCCCTGTTTACCCTCCAGTGCCCCTTCCCTGGGCCTCCTGGGTCCCCACTCTCTGTTCCGGGATTGCAGAGCCCTCCTTTCCCTGCATGCACCTGGATTTAGTGCTCTCCCTTCTGGTCACTGCACTGTGAATCCCCCTGGTTCAGTAAAGCTGCACTCACTGCCCCTGGAGCTCCCCTGGGGGTTTGGATGCCCCTCCAGAAGCATCTCTCACCAGCACGGTCACGTGTGGAGCAGCCTGGCACAGGCAATGCAGAGCCCATTGCCCATGTCCCCTGGTCACTGAGCGATGAACCCTGGATTCAGGCTAACAGAGCACCCGGGAACACTGAGCTCATCCCTTGGATCTCATGGAGTTCACAAGCAGAAGAGCAGGCCCTTTTGTGGTTGCACACCCTTGGGTATATTTTTTGGCTCCAGTTTCTGAAGGAGGGCCAGAATTAAGCTGATGTCAGGGCAGATCCCCTTTTATTATGGAAATATTATTCTGGAGTCCAGCAGTGGTGTAAGGGAGCCCAAGGACTCCTCCTGCCTGTTGTTTTAGGACACATGCACATGGAAACACAACCTGTGATCCCCAGGATATGGGAGATGCTGGACCATATCCACAGAATAGAACATGGAAGGACAGCATGGAAATGAAGAGAGCGACTCTCAAAAGAAAGAGCCCTGTTGCTCTGCTGGGACGTGTCTCCAGGAAAGCTGCCGCCCCCACAGGAAGGCTGTTGTCACTGTGGGGAGGATGCTGCCAAGCACAGGGTCTGTCCTCACAAGCTGCTGCCTGAGTCCCCTCCTCTCCAACGTTCCCCCTCTCCCACAAGTTGGAGCTCTGTAGAGGGAAGGGATCAGCCCACGGTGACACGTGGCTGTCACCCTTGCAGGAGAGGGTTGTGAGATGACATGCTGACTGCGCCTGGAGCAGCTGAGCTCTCCCAATGGACAGGGGACCCATGGTCTCACCCCATCTGTACTCGTCTGAGCCAAACTCTGTGCCCCGGAGCTCCCTTGGTGCCGGAGCAGGAAGAGACACTGCACAGGGAAACTCTCCTCACTGCACTGAGGGACATTACACCTGGGGGAGCTCTGACCAGCGGGCTCTGAGGTTGCCCCTCTCTGCTGGTGAAGGGGGAAGCCTGGCTTCCTGCTTCAACACAATCTCTGGAGAAGATACAAATGAGAGGAATCGGTACTCACTATTTGTATATTCACTTATTTATTTTTTTATGTGAATGCATCAGAAGAAACAAAAAAGAATGAGAAAAGGAGAAAGAGTGGAAGAGAGAAAAGCAAAGGAAGGAGGGGAGGGAAGGGAAGGGAAGGAGAAGGAAGGGAAGGAGAAGGAAGGGAAGGGAAGGAGAAGGAAGGGAAGGGAAGAGAAGGGAAGGGAAGGGAAGGCAAAGGGCATGGAAGGGAAAGGAAGGGAAGGAGAAGGAAGGGGAGGGAAGGAGAAGGAAAGGAAGGGAAGGAGAAGGAAGGGAAGGGAAAGGGAAGGGAAGGGAAGGGAAGGGAAGGGAAGGGAAGGGAAGGGAAGGGAAGGGAAGGGAAGGGAAGGGAAGGGAAGGGAAGGGAAGGGAAGGGAAGGGAAGGGAAGGCAAGGGAAGGGAAGGGAAGGGAAGGGAAGGGAAGGGAAGGGAAGGGAAGGGAAGGGAAGGGAAGGCAAGGGAAGGGAAGGGAAGGCAAGGGAAGGCAAGGGAAGGGAAGGCAAGGGAAGAGAAGGGAAGGGAAGGCAAGGGAAGGGAAGGGAAGGGAAGGGAAGGCAAGGCAAGGGAAGGGAAGGAATTATGGAACAGCATAAAGCCTTGATGCCAGACAGCCTGTAACTGGTGAGTGGTTGCACAAGAGGGGATTACTGTTGCTGACACTGGACCCTTGTAACCAGTTTCCTCACTGCGTCCTTGAGCTCCTTGTTCCTCATGCTGTAGATGAGGGGGTTCAGAGTTGGAGGCACCACCGCATATAGAAGAGCCACCACCAGATCCAGAGCTGGGGAGGAGATGGAGGGGGGCTTCAGGTAGGCAAAAAATGAAGTGCTGACAAACAGAGAGACCACAGCCAGGTGCGGGAGGCACATAGAAAAGGCTTTGTGCCGGCCCTGCTCAGAGGGGATCCTTAGCACAGCAGCAAAGATCTGCACATAGGACACCACAGTGAAAATGAAACATCCAATGCATAAACAGCCAGTAACCCCAAGAAGCCCAACTTCTCTGAGGTAGGAGTGTGAGCAGGAGAGCTTGAGGATCTGGGGGATCTCACAGAAGAACTGCTCCACCACATTGCCTTGGCAGAGGGGTAGGGAAAATGTGTTCCCAGTGTGCAGGAAAGCATTGAGAAAGCCACTGGCCCAGGCAGCCGCTGCCATTTTGACACAAGCTCTGCTGTCCAGGAGGGTCCCATAGTGCAGGGGTCTGCAGATGGCAACGTAGCGGTCATAGGCCATGACTGTGAGGAGAGAAAGCTCAGCTGATACAAAAATAGTAAAACTTAAGACCTGCCCAACACATCCCAAGTAGGAAATGGCCCTTGTGTCCATCAGGGAATTGGCCATGGATTTGGGGACAGTGGTGGAGATGGAGCCCAGGTCAAGGAGGGAGAGGTTGAGGAGGAAGAAGTACATGGGGGTGTGGAGATGGTGGTCGCAGGCTACGGCTGTGATGATGAGGCCATTGGCCAGGAGGGCAGCCAGGTAGATGCCCAGGAAGAGCAAGAAGTGCAAGAGCTGCAGCTCCCGTGTGTCTGCGAATGGCAGGAGCAGGAAGTCACTGGGGGAGCTGCTGTTGGACATTCGCTCCTTCAGGCCACTGAAGGACTGAGAGGAAAAAGAGTTGTTGAGAAATTAGAACAGATTTCCATGTGTAAATCTTTCTCATAAGCCTTCCTTTAGCTCACAAACTTTATGAATTCCCATTTCAGTCAAGTCTCAAGTTATTGAGGTCTGTGTCTTGAGCTCTGGTTGGTGCTGGGTGAGTTTTCCATGAGGACACAGAAATCCTCAGCATTCCTACTATACTCTGAATAAATGGCTGTGGTTATAGAGGGGCAAAAGGGATCACTATAGCATTAATGCAGAGTGAGAAGAGCTGACCTGTTCCCAGCTGCCCTGTGTTCGCTCCTCTGATGCGGAGGACAATTTCACTCATTTTACCATAGAAAGAAATCACACCATGGAGTGTAGAGGAATCCAGGTTCAAAGTGCAGATCACCCAACCCAGTGCCCTGTCTCAGAGTTCTTGAGGAAGGTCTCAGCCCTCCTTTTCAAGCATGAACCACATTGGGCTTATTCCAGCTGCCCGCATCCAGCTGCCAGCAGCAATTCCAGGGCCTCAGTACCTGGAGAGCTTCTCCATGGAGCCCCTCTATAAGACTCAGCCGTAATGGGGGAGGTGTGCCCCTCTGTAGGGCAGCTTGCAGCCCAACCAACTAAAATACAGAGAAAATATTTGAAGGATGAGATGTCCTCAAGGGAGAATTGGCTCATGCACAGACCGTCACAGTACCTGGCTCCAAGCACCACAGGGCAGAGGGGTGTTGGGCACCTCACACACAAGGACACATCTGCATGGCAGGACCCACAGGGTCGGTGTCTGGGCTGCAGCAGAAACCCCCTGCCCAGAGAGTCCAAGGGACGGACACGGGCCGGTGGGAAACACAGAGCAACACCCCGATAGCTGTGCTGAGAGAATCAGGGCCAGGCAGGGCTGGGGAAAGGGAGCTCTCAGGAGTGCCTCCTTCATGTCCATCTGCCAAGGAAATATGGTCTGGGTGCCGCAGCTTGCAGAGCAGAGGGTTGTGCTGGTGGGGACAGGAGAGGAGGTGCTGGAGGTGACAGTTTCCTCTCACCCTCTGGCCATGACTCTGCTGCACGGGGAGCCGTCCCTGTGGGAGCTGTTCCTCCATCCCTACGTGTCTGCCCTGTTTGTGCTCACAGACCCCATCCCACCCGCTGGGCCCTCGGCTCTGCCCTGCAGACACCCGCTGGGGCCAGGATCCTGCCCAGGGCACCTTTGTGTTTGCGGGTGAGACAAACCTTGCTGAGGCTGGAAAGGGGATGCTGGCCCGTTCTGTAGGCTGAGGGGTGGGTGAAAGCATTTGCTGAGGTTCTCCCACTAGTGCTCTTCTCTCAGTGTCACCATCTATGAGCCTCCATCCCCTGTCTAAATCTGACAGATTCATGTCCATTTTACACCACACAAAGAGAATAAAAGTGAGAGCCCAGAGTCTTGATGACACTTCTCTATCAGGAGTTCCCTGCCATGGTGTTCTTGATGAAAAGTCACCTCTGATATGTCCCCAAGGCAGAAAATACAGCATCCTCTTGATGGGAGGCTCAAGCTCTCTTCTAACCCAGATCTTCTCCCCACAGAGCCATGGGGAGCTCCCCAGGCAGGCTGAGCGCTGACACTCACAGGTGGCAGAGTCACTGCCCCGGGCTCACAACACCATGGAGCACAGGGACACTGCTCTGAATTACAGCCCTGGGCAGACCACAGTGCTCACCCCGGCTTCACACCCTGCAGCCATCCCCAGGAGAAGAGAGCAGCATGTCCTGTCACTGTGTTGGAGTGGCAGGAACGCTGCTCTGAAGCATCTCCCGATTCTCTGCACAGGAGAAAGTGAGAGAATGATCGTTAAAACCCCGATCTGTAATGGATTGGGGTCAGAAGACTCCTCCAGGAACCTCAGTAGCATTGCCCTCCTCGCAGAGACTCACCGTGTCAAGGGCTGTGATGATTTCTCCACCAGTTCTCCTCTGTGCTCCCGCTCCACACTGCCGTTCCCCTCTCGCTGCCTTCTCTCCTCTCCTGTCCGCAGCAGCAGGCAGTGCCCGCAGCCCTGCTGCTCTTGGCACAGGAGCTGCTCCTGCACACGCTGTCTCTGGGCAGTGCTGCCAGGCTGCCACGAGCTGCCTCCGTCCCAGGAGCCTGGCCCCGCTGAGGAGCAGAGGCCCAGCTGAACTCACCAATTTCTCTGTCCCTTGTCCCCCCTCCTCCTGGGAAATGTTTGTTAAGTAAACTAAAATAATCACTTGTTGTCCTTTCCAACTGAGTGGAGAAAGAAGAATTCCCAACCTGCCATCTATTTCGTCAGAGGATGACTATCTATGCAAGTTTAAAAGGTCCCACTCTGGAAGTCCCTAGTTAGTAAGACTCTCATAGGTAGGACACAGAGACAGGGGCAAAGAAGGGGCTCATTGATTCAGATGAATCTGTGTGGGCATCACATGCTGGTTCAGAAGTCACTGATCTGGGATGGGATTCAGATTCCTCCCTTGAACTCCACAAACACACAGAAGGTGGGATTCTGCTTGCCCACGCTGAAGTGTGCACAGCACTGACATCTGCACGCGAGCTCCTTCTCTAAGCTCCCCTTGTAATCATTGGTGATAGAGGGTGGAATGACACACAAACAGCTGGGGGCAGTTGAAGAGGCAGAGGAGGTACCAAAAATGTGCCCATGTCTGTTTGCTCCGCTGGAGCAAATCTGAGACCCACATTCTCATGGAGCTTCTGGATAGGACCAGGTTGGAAATGTCCTTTGCCATCCCAAATGGCCCCAGATGCCTTCCACTACTATGTGAGGACCATGTAGTATAAAGCAGAGACCCAGGCAGATCATTACAGTGCAAAAAGCTAATATAATTCAGTGCAGACATATCCTTCAGTGACACAGGAATAGGCTGGCTGGGCCAAGAGAGATGCCTGTGTTGTCCGGCATAACCAAACGTCTTCTCTAGCAGACACAGCATGGGATCTATGGGAAGCCATGTCCCTTTGGAGCTGGAGCTGGACAAGCGCCCCAGGGCATCTCGGGTTCCCTCCCAGTGCCCAAACAACTGGATCTCACCACTGCCTTTGGGCCAAGTCCATCCCTCCTGCAGCCGAGCATGCTCCATAAATGGGAGAGGCACGTCACACCAAGGTGTCTGCTCTGGTCTCTGCTCTCTTAACAGCTCCTCACTTTGTTCCTACAGAACCTCTTTTCACCCTGGATGATATGATGGGACTAATGATGACCCCAGGATGACTGGATCACAGCTGGCTCAAGCCCAAGAACACCTTCAGTGAGGCCTTGTCCTGTCTAGAGATTGGCTCACCTCTATCACAGGCTACAAAGTGCTACGAATCAGCTCAGGCAACAAAGCCCTCTCCTGCCATTCCTGCACAGCCCAGCTCTGTTTCTCCCTGGTCTTGGGCACTGCAGGCTTTGCTCTTGCAGTAGGAACCTCCTCTGACCATTTACATTGCCACCTGCTCTCCAAGTCAGCATGGTCTGCTGTCAAGTGGGGCCATTGCACACAGGCCCTGGTAACAGGTTTCACTGTGAGAAATCTCTTTGCTGTGACACACCTGATGTTTTGCAGCCCAAATATATGCAAATGCCTGGAGCCTGGCATACGCAGCATAAACTATCACAGGATCTCTACATCACTGGAATAACTGAGATGCATTAGGACCATTCACACAACTGGAGGTCTGTGCTGCTGAGGTAAAAGCTCTTCAGGGGAGACTGCCAGGAAGGAGGAGGAGGCTGTTTTATGTGGAGGGGCAGCTCAGATGCATGCACAGCTTCCATAAGATGGGCAATAGTTTGGGCAGGTGCTTGTGGGTGAGCATCAGAGTAAGGGTGACATGATGATGAGAGCTACAGACCATGCAGTCAGGGTGAGGAGGTGGATGACAGCTCATTTTAAGCAATGTGAGAAAGTCTGTAGATCACAGGCCCTGGCTCTTATTTGGGGGTGAGGGAGTGGGGAGGGAAATACATCAGGGAAAGCATCAGGCATGGGATATTCACTGTCAACCTGTCCTTAAGCGACAGTAAGAAAAGCAGATTTTCAGGTCCAGTAGAGGAGGGACAGGAGTGGAGCACAGAGCCTGGACTTCAGAGGAACAGATCTGACCTGTGGGAGATTCTGACAGGTGGGAGATTCCATAGAAGGCAGCTCTGAAGGGCCCAGGAGTTCAGGAAAGCCAAAAGGTCTTTAAGGAAAACACCTGCCAAGCCCAAAGATGGTCTACGCAGTAAAACTTTCTTGAGATTGGGATGTACCCAAGAGTGCTGCAGTATCTGGTGGATGTTATTGCTAAGTCACTCTGCCTCATCTCAGAATGCTCATGGAGAGGTGCCTGGGGTGTGTTAGGAAGTGTTGCCAGCAAATGGAGGGAGGCGACCCTGGCCCTCTACTTAGCCCTGCTGAGGACACATGAGGAGTCCTGTGCCCAGTTCTGGGCTCTCCACTACAAAAGGGACATGGAACTACTGGAGGGAGTCCAGTGTGGGACTACAAAAATGATCAAGAGACTGGAGGATCTCCCCTGTGAGGAGATACTGAGAGAGCTCGGGGCAGCAGCTCTCTGGAAGAGACCTGAGCATCCTGGGGGACGGAGGAAAAACATGAGACAGCAGCATTCCCTGGCAGCAAAGGAGGCCGTAAGAATCATGGTGCTATGAGCAGCAGCACAGCCAGGAGGTCAAGGGAAATGGTGAATACCTTTAATCAGTGTTCATTAGACCACATGGAGAACACTGCCTCCAAGTGTGGTTTCCTGGAACAAGAAAGATGTTGATAACTGGGAGAAAATTAGGCCAAGGACCCTCACTAGAGTTGGGGAGCTGGAGCACTTACCCTGTGATGAAACACTGGAATTGGTTGTCCAGAGAGATTGTGTAGTCTCCTCCCTCAGAGGTTTCCAAGACCAGAGTGCATGAAAACAGAGCAAGCTGGTGTGACACCAGGGCTGACCAGGCTGTGAGCAAGGAGATTGGGACAGAGATCTCCTGAGGCCCCGTCCACCCTCTGTGCAAGGAGTCCATGATTCTTCCTGGAACTGGCTGGATGGCAGAGCTCTGAAGGTTGTGATAAATGGAGCTGAGTCTAAGTGGAGGCCTGTGGCTAGTGGTGTCCCCCAGGGCTCAGCACTGCTTCCAGTGCTGTTCAACTTTATTCATCAGTGATTTGGATGAGGGCACAGAGTGCACTCTCAGCAAGTTTGTGGACAATACCAAACTGGGTGGAGGGGCCAACACTCCAAAGGGCTGTGCTGCCATTCAGAGGAATTTGGACAGGATGGAGAGTTGGGCAGAGAGGAACCTCATAGGGTTCAACCAGGACAAGTTAAGGGTCCTGCACCTGAACAGGAATAACTCTGTACAGATAAGGGGCTGACCTGCTGGAAAGCAGCTCCACAGAGAGGGATTTGGGAGCCCAGGTTGACAACAAGTTAGCCAGTTGCCAACAATGTGCCAGGAAGGGCAATAGGATCCTGGCCTGCATTAGGAGGAGTGTTGCCAGCAGGTCGAGAAAGGGGATCCTGCCCCTCTCCTCACCTCTGGTGAGGCCGCACTTGGAGTACTGTGTGCAGTTCTGGCCTCCCCGGTTCAAGAGGGATGTGGAACTTCTAGAAAGGGTCAAGTGTAGAGCAACAAAGAGTATTAAGAGCCTGGAGCATGTCTTGTATGAGAAAACACTAAGTGAGGTGGACCTGTTTAGTCTGGAGAAGAGAAAATTGAGAAGGGATCTTATCAACATGTACAAATACCTGAGGGAAGAATGTAAAGAGGTTGGGGCCAAACTCTTTTCGGTAGTGGCCAACGACAGGACAAGCAGTAATGGATGTAAGCTAAACACAGGAAACTCCACTGCCATGTGAGGAAGAACTTCTTTACTGTGAGGGTGACAGAGCCCTGGAACAGGGTGCCAGGAGAGGTTGTGGAGTCTCCTCCTCCGGAGATACTCAAAACCCGCCTGGATACGACTCTGTGCAATGTGTTCTAGGTGTCTCTCCTCGTGCAGGAGTGTTGAACTAGATGATCTCCCTTAGTCTCTCCCAATCTCAACCGTTCTGTGATTCTGTGATACGTACACCTGGATTTAGTGCTCTACCTTCTGCTTACCCCACTGTTGATCGTCCCTCATTTCGTGAAGCTCCACTCATTGCCCGTCCCCAGGCACATGCTCTCCCTTGGAATCCCCTGAGCTCTCCTGGGGGCCCCTCCAGAAGCATCTATCATCAGCGTGGTCTCCTCTGGGAAAGCCCCAGGTAGACACTTCAGAGACCGTTCCCTATCTCCACTGGTCACTGAGAGATGAACCATAAACCCAGTCTAATCCCTAATCATCTGGGGACTCTGAGCTCATCGCTGGAACCCATAGATCTTACAATCAGAATATCAGGCCCTTCTGCGGTTCCACCCCACCTTGGACATATTGCAGCCATCCTGTGAATAGATGCCTGGTTTCAGACATATCACAGAGGAGATGCCCTTTAATTATAGGAAATATTAGTCTGGAGGCCAGGGCTGACAGAAGGGTGCCCAGTGCCTGGTCCTGCCTGTGCTTCCAGGACACGTTCACATGGCAACACAACAGAGCATCACCAGGTTATGACAACTCCTGGGCTATATCCATGCAACAGAGCATAGAAGCACAGCATGGAAATGAAGAGAACAACTCTAGAAAGAGAAAGTCCTGCTCTGCTGGGATGTGTCTCCAGAAAGCTGCAGATCCCATGAGAAGGCTGCAGTGAGGAAATGCCTGCTGTGGGAGTGTGGGGGTGACATTGCCAAGCAGAGGGTCTGTCCCCACAGGCTGCTGCCTGAGTCTCCTCCCCTGCACTGTCCCTCCACTTGTAATGTTACAGCACTGGAGACAGAAGGGAAGAGCCCACAGTGACATCTGGCTGCCACCATCACAGGAGAGGGGTTTGAGATGACACCCTGACGGTGCCTGGGGCAGCTGAGCGCTCCTAATGGACATGGGGCCCATGGTCTCACCCCGTCTGTACTCGTCTGAGCCTAACCCTGTCCCCCTGAGCTCCCTTGGTGCCAGTTCTGGAAGAGACACTGCACAAGGAAACTCTCCTCACTGCACTAGGGGCATGCGAGGGAGCTCGAGCAGTGGGCTCTGAAGTGCCCCCTCTCTGCTGGAGAAGGGGGAAGAAGCCTGGTTTCCTGCTTCAACCCAGGATCTGGGTCCAATTCAAAAGAGAGGTTCCCGAGGAGACATGCAATGAAGTGGATATATTTATTTATTTACTTATTATATTTGTCTGAGATGGATGTACAAGAGAAAACTAAGAAGGAAAATATGCATAACACACATCCTTGATGAGGGATATTCTGATGAGTGAATGAACGTGGGACAAGTATTGGCAATGACCTCATATCCATTGAACCATCTTTTCTAGTGTGTCCCTGAGCTCCTTGTTCCTCATGCTGTAGATGAGGGGGTTCACTGCTGGAGGCACCACCGAGTACAGAAAGGACAGCACGAGATCCAGAGCTGGGGAGGAGACAGACGAGGGCTTCAGATAGACAAGTATGTCAGTGCTGACAAAGAGAGAGACCACGGCCAGGTGCGGGAGGCACATGGAAAAGGCTTTGCGCCGGCCCTGCTCAGAGGGGATCCTCAGTACAGCTCTGAAGATCTGCACGTAGGACACTACAATGAAAATGAAACACCCAAAGACCAAACAGAAACTAACCACAAGAAGCCCAACTTCCCTGAGGTTGGAGCGTGAGCAGGAGAGCTTGAGGATCTGGGGGATCTCACAGAAGAACTGCTCCACCACATTGCCTTGGCAGAGGGGTAGGGAAAATGTGTTCCCAGTGTGCAGGAGAGCACTGAGAAAGCCACTGGTCCAGGCAGCTGCTGCCGATTTTACACAAGCTGTGCTGCTCAGTAGGGTCCCGTAGTGCAGGGGTCTGCAGATGGCAACGTAGCGGTCATAGGCCATGACTGTGAGAAGAAAATACTCTGCTGACACAAAAAAGGCAAACAGAAAGATCTGGGTAGCGCATCCCAAGTATGAGATGGCCCTGGTGTCCCACAGGGAATTGTGCATGGATTTGGGGAGAGTGGTGGAGATGGAGCCAAGGTTGAGGAGGGAGAGGTTGAGGAGGAAGAAGTACATGGGGGTGCGGAGGCGGTGGTCGCAGGCTACGGCTGTGATGATGAGGCCGTTGGCCAGGAGGGCAGCCAGGTAGATGCCCAGGAAGAGCGAGAAGTGCAAGAGCTGCAGCTCCCTCCTGTCTGCGAATGCCAGGAGGAGGAATTCATTGAGGGAGCTTCTGTTGGACATTTAATCTTCATTCAGCACATTCTCCAATGAGGAAAAAGTATCAACAAGTTAAAGTTAGAACAAGCTTCTCTGAATAAAATCCATTCTACTCCTCATGGTACCCCCACATGGGTCCTTTCCTTTACCTTGTTCCGCTCCCTTTCTTGACCTCTGGTTTGTGCTGGGTGAGTGTGCTCTGCCTCTCTGCCTGCTTCCAGGGCAGTCAGTCCTGCTCTACTGTGGGGTGTAAACGGAGGTGTCAAATTGACTCATGCATTTGCAGGGGACACCTGGGGATGGGTACTGTGACCTGAGTGAAAGGGATTTGGTGAAGTGTGGAGTGACGGAAAGTGGGAATATTCTCCACTTACTATTGTGACAGAGAGAGAGAGAGGGAGAGGGAGAGGGAGAGAGGCCACACTCATGACAGCTCTGTTTGAGAGGGAATATCACTGGGAGGGATTAATCTAACCCCCGTTCCAGGCTGCTCTCTTCAACAGAGGTGTCTGGACCTGAATCAGTCACCGCAGTTCCCACTCCACCAAGGGAGAGGAACAGTGCAGTGAAGGCAGGGGCTGAACTGACCCCTTCTGGGCATCTCATTTCCACTAAGACGGACCCCATCCTCACATCACCTAAATGTCTTCACTGTTGCTTGAGGGAATGCAGTGGGAGAGGGAAGTTACTGCCTGAACTGCAGCTGAATTCCCCTCCTTAGCTCCAGAGAGCAAAACCAGATCAGCACACGCAGGTGAAGGAATGAAGAGTAACAGTATGAACTGTTAGGTCCGGTTTTCGAATCAACAGAGAAAGAGGCAAACACCATCGATATATTGTGCTTTTTAATAATAAGAGAAAGATAATAAGTATTACCAGCTAGCTGGGGTCCGGGCTTTCCCACGCAAGGGTCACACCACGGACCCCGACCACTTCGGGCGTCCCCCCTTTTATACCGTTCTTACCCAAGAGTGTTCCCCCATCTCGTTTTCCTGTTTTGCATTCTTGTTAATGTTATCTATTTTGCTGAATTAAAACATCTGGATAAGCAGCCCTTCTATCATCCTGATTGAGAGCAGGGCATCCTAACCCCGCCACCTATCAAGGGTCCAGACCTTGCCATGAGCAGGACATCCTGACCCTGCCATCTATCAAGGGTTCTGCCCCTGCCATGAGCAGGACATCTGGACTCCGCTAGTTATCATGGGTCCTTGTGCTCTAAGACTCAGCTTATTCTACATTAGCTATTTAACCCCTACAGAACCTTCTGCCAAGGGAAAGTAAGGAGCAGCAGACAGAGGAGCACTGAGGAAAGCCTTCACCTCCCCAGCTGTGCATGCCACCCCCCAGTGACATCTGAGGACAGTCCCTCTCAGTCCCCGTGTCCTGCACTGGGAAAGGACCAGGCTGCAGGAGAGACACAGCCCCTCTTCTACTAAGGAAGGGGCTTGTGGCCAGGACTCCATGGCCTTGAGGGGTGGGAGAGGAGACACGGGGCTTTGCTTAGAGGAAGACGTCTCCATTGCAGGGACTGACTGGGTTGATCCTAATCCCACCTCTCATAGCAATTATGTTTATAGTTCCCTCCCATTTACTGATTGTATCTCCACTGCTGGAGCTTTTCCTGCTGGCAGCTCTTCCTCTGCCCCATGTCTTCTCCCTGTCAGTGTCACAGACACTGTCCCATCCTCTGGACACTCACTCTGCTCTGCAGCAGCCCAGGGACATCTCTGTGTTTGCAGGTGGGGAGGAGAAGGTCAGCCAGACCCTGGTGAGGCCAGAGAAGGTGATGCTGGTGCTGTCTGCAGTCAGGGAGGGGGAAGGGACTTGCTGAGGTTCCCCACAGATCTCTCCATTTAAGGGACTGGGAGTCTCAGTCTCCTGCCCCAACCTGGCATATCCTTTCCATACACCCCTGGCCCTTAACAAACAGGAAACTGAAAACAGACTCCTGAAAGCTCCTTGTCTTTAACATTAACACTGCCTTGACTGTCCTCTTGGAAAGGCTCCTTCAGAAAATGAGCCTGCCCTGATGGGGGTCTCTCCTCCCACCCAGAGCATCTCCCTGCAGCACCGTGGGGCTTTCCCGGGGCAGGCTGAGTGCTGACCCTCGCAGGGGGCAGAGTCACTGCCCTGGGCACGCAGCACCCTGGGGTACTGGGACACGGCTCTGTATTACAGCCCATGAGCACCTGGGTGCATCCAGGGAGAAGGCAGTTGTGATGCCCTGTCCCTCTGAACGTGCGGCTGGGAATCCCTGCTCTAAAGCACCCCCTAATTCAAACAGGAGAGGCTGGGAGAGACACCCTGACACATCCTATTGATCTGAAGGTGCTGTGCCAGGTTCAGAAGATCCCTCCAGCACCCACAGCACTGTTGCCCCACAGACACAGACTTACCGTGTCAAGGGCTCGGAAGATTTCTCCCTGCACTGAGATTCTCGGGTGTCCTCCCATTCCCGACTGCCTTTCACTTATGAGCGATTCGTCCCAGCCTGGTGCCTGCGGGCAGTGCCCTGAGTCTTGGTGCTCCTTTATGAGGAGCTGCTCCTGGGCAGAGCTGTCTCTCTGCAGCTCCTGCCAGGTTGCCATGGGCTCCCGCAGTCCCAGGAGCCAGGCCCAGCTCAGGAGCAGGGACCCAGCTGGAGATGGGACATTTTCTGTCCCCTGTGGATTTCCGAGATGATCACGGGCCTCCAGGGCTGATGGTTCCTGAAAGGTACTGAAAGGTCACCCCTGCCACCCCTGGCAAATGTCCACTCACGTCCACAAAATGGTCACCAATGGTCTCTCTGTTAGCCATGGAGAGAGACTGAGACATTGCAGTTGGCCTCATCAGAGGATGGTTATCTAAGAGAGGTGGACGTGCCCTGCTCTACAAGACCCTGCTCCCATCTCATAAGCAGATGGAGCACATGCACAGGGACAGAGAACAGTGCAAGTTCATTTCCTTATGCTTCAGGACCTCATTTGGAGGAGTACAGCAGGACATCTAATGCCAGCACATCTAGCACTCCACAGTCTCAGAAGAGGATTCTATCTGCCCAACTTTTGGGGTCCAGAAAACAGCTATGTGCATGGGAGCTTCTTGTCCAAGCTCCCGTTTTAGTCAGTGGAGATGGTGGCAGGGAGTCAGCTACACACGCATGCTCACCCCTTGGGACTTCAGAAGGGACAAAGGTTGGTCCAAGACTTGTGCAAGTGTCTGCTTGCTCTGAGAGGGCAATGAGGAGACCCATGTCCATCTCCTGCATCAGCCGGGTGGAGAATCTTCTTGGCCATCTGACATCTCAGTGCCTATGACCCTCTAGAGCTCCACTCACTCAGACTTCTGCAGAACCAGACATTGCAAAGACCTTGCATAATTCACTGCAGACCGTTGGTTTAATGAAATGACAACAGGCCTACTCGGCCATGTCAGATGCATGGGGTGTCCAGCACAGCCACCATGTTCCTAGCACATTCAAAAAGGAAACAAGAGAAAAATCAGGCCTTTCAGAAATGGTTGGTGGGCAAGCACCCTAGGACACCTCAGTTTTCACACCTGTTCCCCAAAACTGATTCCCACCACTGCCTTCATGCAAAGACCCCCTTGGAGAGGGATAACAGCTCCCCTCCTCTAGGTAGCCATGCTACTACTAATGCAGCCCCATAGGTGTCTGGCCTTATTCACGTGAACATGCACCACTGGCTCATATGGCCTCCCTTGTAACATGCAGGCCCTTCTCTTCAGGCTAGTCCTCAATTCCTCATGTTCCACTCTGTTTTGATAGACAAGGTTATTTTCTTCCCCACACTATGGGGCTGCCAGGAGATTTCCTTGGCAGTGGGAAGCAGCATGAAAAGATGAATATCCTGAAATATCCCCAGCTTGGGAATTTCTGATTGGGCTTTAGGATGAGGTAATGTCACTTGAAAGGCTAATGCTGTAGTGCAACAGGCCACCCAGCCCGAGGCAAGGATCATCCCTTGGCTTTGTGTTACAAGGAACAGCCAATGGGGATGGAGAGACATCAGTGAAGGGAAGGAGATCCCGTGTGAGACCAAAGTGGGGAAGTGGCTGGGTGTTTATAGGCTGCATGGGCACAACTGCAGGTAGGAGCCAGCACAGGACAGGCTCTGCTGGAGACAGCCTAAGGCACTGCCAAAGCTCAAGGACCCCAAAGGAGGGCGGCATCCTCTTGGCTATGGCTGTTGTCTCTGCCACCAAGGCCGGCCAGGAGACCCTGGGACCTCCTTGTCCCCCTTGACAACACCCTGAAAGGTGTCGTATCATTGTCCTGCACTGAGCACTGCACACCCCCACTCACACACTGTCCCCAGGATGACCCCGAAAACATGTGGGGAAAGGATTTCCCTTCCCAGAAGTTCAGTGACCGAGCTTGGACATTTTGCCTGATAAAACACATCAAGGGTTAACGTGGCATCAGAACCACCTTGCATATTTCCTCTGCCTACCTGTTACCAGTGATTACGATTTTCTGCTCTAATCAGCTGGGGAGTCTTTGCTGCTAACGACTCTCAGTGGGACCCATTAATGCTCTACAGAACTTTGGAGGTTGCTTCTGACTTGGAATTCTTCAAAGTTTTGTTCGGCCTTCTCTCAGTAACTGAAGTTCATAGGCTCAGCACCAAACACACCAGGGGACTCGTTAAAAAGCAAAAAGTTCTGACCAACTATGTCTCTCCCTGTAATTTCCTTCAAGTCTTGCACGGCTAATTGGAGACGTTTCAGGAGTGTAGCTGAAAGGTGGAGACATAAATAACTATGAATATTTCTTCTTTTAAAGGCTTTTATCATTATTATTATAATTTTAGAGCAAGTGACAGCAACATTCTTCAGCTGCTGTCAGTCTAGAGTGACTCCTAATGAAGTCTGGACATAGAGGAAAAGCTGGAGCTAAGGCACCATATGGACACTCTTCCTCTGCACCTCCCCAGTCCTTCCATTTCTCTCACCAGCCACAGGGGACTTCCCTCACTCTTGTTAGAAGCTTTCCTATTCCACTGAAGTCTGCAATTGAAGGTTGCAGTTCATCTGTGCCAGCTCACACTTGCTTTCCTTAGAGAACTAGCTGCAAATAGGCACAGGATTTTTCTTAATTGCATAGAAAGAGAAACAGAGCAGGAATAATTTCATAAAGCGTAATTATTCTCTTTGGCTGTAGACTAAGTCCAAGATGCCAACAATAAGGTCTCCCTGCTACAGGGGAGAGCCTTATTGGATATCTTTTGGAGAGACAGGAAAGGCTGGATATAAGCAGAATGTGGGGGACAGGCTCCTGGAAAGCAGAGCAAGCTTTAAACTCCCTGAAGTGCAAACCAGCAGTTGGGTTGCCGAGTGAATAAAGGGTAACAGGAGGATTCCCAGTGCTGCAGCTTTACAATGTCCGCCTCGTGTGCTGTGAAGGTCACGTTAGAACTTGTCAATTTAAGCAGGACATGGGGGAATGGGAGAGCCACACAACTCCTAGGCGTCCTGGGCCATGATGTGGGCCGTGCTGCTCTTGGCAATCGTAGACCTCTCTGCACTTCCGTACAAAAGCAGGCAAAACGCTCTGATGCAAGTCCCTAGAGAAGAGGGATTTTCTTGGCTGCTCAGAGCGACCCAAGCACAACATGGGGATGTCAAAGGAAGGTCTCCATCAGGCCTTCAGCTGCACAATTTGGAGCTTCAAGGGAGCTCCCTAAACCAGCACTTCCCATGACCCTGCTGACTGAGTAGACATGGAGGAGACAGGGGAGAGAGGAGAGGAGAAAGGGCAGAAACTCCAAGGTGCAAAGGGGTGCTCAATGTGCCATAGACAGGATGATAAAGGCTGAATAAGTAACAAATAAATGAGTAAAGCCATGCTTCCCTTTGCAGGGGCTTGGAAAGTCCCATCTCTGACAGGCTCCAAGGGGAATGGGGTCTGCCTTCTACAAGATTGGGCCCAGGACTGTGCAAAGACTAGAAGGAGAGGAACGTTGGTTGTAGGGATGACCACAAGCTTCAGCAGCTGGGAGATGGTCATCTCACCACCTTGTGAACAAGTCAAAATGCAGCTCCTGAGGCTGGCAGTGCCTTACGGGCTCCATATGGGAGTCTGTACAACAGCACTGCAGTGTGTGGGCATGTCCTGAGGCACCCTGAAGCAAAAATGTGTGGGAGATCCAAGGTGCTCTACGGACCCGAAAGACAGACCGGGTGCCAGGAACTACCTCCAGGGGAGAAACACTACTTGGAGGTGTCATGGAAAAGCCCAAGGACCAACTAAGGTCCAAGATAAGAAATGGATTTCCTCCGGGTCAGACAAAGGAAAGCTTGGCAAAATTCATGGAATCTGGAAAAACTTCCCCATGTTTGCTACCTGGATTGACCCACGGTTTTGAGTCTGGCAGTAACCAGTGTCCCAGCTAAAGCCCTCTGGAAGAAAGATGTGTTAAGGGCACATTGATTCTTTTCTGATGTATCATTTCCATCTCAAGCAGCACAGACCAAGAAACTTTGCTGAAGACTTTAAAAGCAAAGAGCCTGTGCAGCCTGCCTCAGAAGAGCAGATTCCTTGTGCCTGCATTGGAGGATTCAAGGCCCTGCTGAAGGCAGGCCCCAGCAGAGGTCTGGATTATCCCTGAAGATGGAGATCGGAGAATGTTTCTGCATCCCTGGTCTCCCAGAAGGACCCTGGGGTGGCAGGCTGGGCTCTGGGAGCGGAGCGCCGCTCTCTCCAGACACCTCCTCCCTTCGGAGCACCAAGACCCTGGGGACACACTGGGACCATCCTGCACTGCAGCTCTCCACGACCTCCCTACCTAACCCGAGGGCTGACGGGCTACACGTGCCTCTGCATGAAGGACACACAGGGATAAGCACCACACAGGACAGCCCAAAGTGCCCCAGGATGCAGGATGCCCAACTCTCCACCCCTTCCATTCTCTTCTAGACCTCCAGCACCTTCCAACAGGCACATGGGACTTCTCCCAACCTCTCATCTCCACACATGGAGCTGACCTCACAGGTGCAAACCCACCACATCCCTGATGCTGCCTGAGGCCTTCAGAGACAGCAGCTTCCTCAACCCCCTTCCCCACACAGGAACCACTGCTGCCCTCTCAGCTCCTCTCACCACAGAGACCCCCCACCCACCGCCCACGCCTGCCTGCCTGCTGCCGGCCAATCAGGCACTCACAAAGACATGACGTCACAGCGCCGTCCCGCCCAGCTCTCTGGCCCTGCCCTCCAGGGCAGCAATGGCCTCCCCAGCCCTTCCCCGCCAGGAGCCCAGCCCGGGCTCAGCAGCTGCTCCGCGGAGATGATCTCAGCAGCGCAGAGCCCCGCAGGGCCCGGCTGCTGCCCAATGAGGCGCTGCGGGAGCGGTGACCTCACAGTCACCAGGCAGAGCCAGCCCTGCTGCTGCCCAATCAGCTCTGCCCGCAGCGGGGACCTCCCAAGCAGCAGCCACGCCCTCTCCCTGCAGCTGGCCTATCAGGGGCTGCGGCAGCAGTGACCTCATCGTGCCCAGGGCAGCCATTGGCTGTCAGCTGCCATGGCAACGCTGCGGCCTCCTACTCCACCAGCAGCTCTGCCCTCCCCTGCCGTGGGTGGCGCCATCTTGCGGGGCCGTGCGGGGCGTCGCGGGGCTGGGGGCAGCCGGGCCCCGTGTGCGGGGCAGGTTGGGGCCCTGGGGTGCGTTGGCTGCCCCGGTGGGGCTGGGCTCTGCTGCAGGGGCCGTTGTCTCATTTAACTCAATCAGCAGTTTGTGAGATGACCAGCTCCCTGCTCTGCAGCTGATGAAGCTGGCGAATATCCCTGCAACCTGCCTTTGTGCTCTTCCTCCTCTCTGCATACTCCTGGGGACCATCTTAAAGAAGAGAACCCCCATCTCCCTGGAACCTTGCCAGAGATGCGGCTTTCCAGGTCACTGCCAAAGGAAGGACTTCTTTGGGTTGCTTGTTCAGTCTGTGGCAGCTCATCAGTGATGCTGTAAGCGGGGGTCTGGGCCCATTCTCTTCTCTGTCTCCTATGCATCTATGTAAGTCTCCCATTCCCACATGTCCTGTTTAAAGTGGCAATTTCTAACATCCCCTTTAGTGCTCTATCTGGACACATTGTGACTCCTCCCAATACTCTGTATACTCAGAGACCCGGCAGCTGGTTTGCCCTTTAGGGCGGTTAAGGCTTGCTCTGTCTCCCTGTAGTCTGCCCCATTCGCCAAGTTCTTACTATATGTACGGATTGTATGGACCTAGCATACATTCAAAGAGTGTCATTATTTTGAATGCAACTATACTCTGCTTTATTTTTTTTGTTTCTTTGTAACTAAAAGAAGATCTCCCTGTGTCTGTTGGCAGCCAAATGTCTAAGTAAAGCAGTTGAGAATTGGGGCAGGGGAGCTATAACCTTGAGTGCAGACTTAGGTGGACTAAGGCTAGCTTTGAACATGAGTGATTTAAATTCCTGAGAGGCTGATGAGGGAAATAGTAGGGATGGGGAGGTGGGGAGAAAGACTGTGCGTACGGTATCTGATCTCTGGGATGCTGCTCTTCCTACATGTTCTGACTTCATTAGGAGTCACTCTGGATGGCTATGAATTGGATCTTGTGCTGTCACTTATTCTTTAGAATAATAATAGAAAACTTTAAAAAGATGAAATACTTGTATATACTTGTTTTCTTCAGCTTTCAGCTACACTCCCCAAGCCTCACCAATTAGCCATGGACACTTGAAGAAAATAGCAGGGAGAGTTTGGGTTTATCAGGGCTGTTTGCTTTTTAATGATCTTCATGCAGTACTTGGAGCTGAGTCCATGAACTGCAGCTGTTGAAAGGAGATTGAAGAAATCAGTGAAGAAGTCAAAGTCAGAAGGAAACCCTAAATTTTTGTAGACATTACTGGATCCCACTGAGGCCATTAACTACAACAACTCACCAGGGGCTGATTAAAGCTAAAAAATCTAATCATTGGTAATAGTTAGGTAGAGAAAACACTCAGGTGACCCTGATGCTGATCACATTCAGAGCCCAGGAGAGAGTGCAGAGATTGCCCCACACGTCCTGGAGAGTAGCCCCTGCCTTGAGCACATGCAGCGTCCAGGAGCTGCTGACAGAGCCCTCCAATCCATTCCCCCTGCTGCAGACAGTGCCACGGGCTATGGAAGTTCTCCAGTGGCCGCTGGAGAAGGTGCTTGTGCAGCACAGCGGGACTGACAGCTCTCCATCCTGGTCAGAGCTGTGTGGGCAGCTGTGCTTTGGCGCTTGTTTGGGGCTTTGGCCCTTTCCAAAGACAGCGCCAAAGATGCACAGGATGAACCAGCACAAACTGGGGCTATGGACTGCGATTCACTGGAAAGCCTCTAAACTGTTAACAGCCGTGCGTTGCTCTTTCTCTGCCTGTCGTATTTAGGAGGAAGGAAGGACCCGGAGCTCTGGGCAGTGTGGGGACACCCTGGGCTGAGGGCAGGTGTGAGGCGCCGTGTCCCTCACTGACCCAGAGCGTGTCACAGAGCATGTCTCAGAGGGGCTGCTGGCACCCTCCTACCACCCCACAGACCTTGCTCAACTCATTTGGTGGCTCCTGGGACTGTTCCTTTGGGCAAAATCATCATATCATGCAAGCCTGTCAGTGGTATACCTGCTTCACAGGAATTTGTATGTTTGTAGTTAAGTAAAAAAAAAAAAAAAAAAAAAAAAAGCTTTGTTTTCCTTTGATTTTATTTCACAAATGCATTTCAACACCGCAGCTCTGGGAATGCTGAAATGTCTTTAGGAATCCTCTTGAGGATTAGTTGGGCAAAACTCCCTTTTCAGCTTCTTCACATTTCTCTTGTTTAACTCACAAGCTTGGGGCTGGTGAGGTGAAGTCTGGATTTGGTGCAAAACAAGAAGGCATGAGGGTGTTCTCTGCTCTGGCAGGGGGTGTATCAGTGTGTACTTGTGCTCTGAAGATGTCTGTGCTTGCACAGGGCCCTTGTGTCCCGTTCGTGGCCCCTGCCCTTGTCTTCCTGGGGGATTTCTAGCCACCAAAGGGCTGTGAAATCTCTCCTTCGAAAGGAAAGGAGCTCCCCACGGGAAGGAGTTCCTGAGAGAATCCTTCCTGACAGAGCAGCTGGTGGTTAGCAGTGTTGTGCACCAGGGGGGCTTCCTTTATTTTGGGTAGGAATAAGAATAAGAAGAGCTCTCTGTTTTGCGGCAAGCTGCGGCTCCTTAGATGAACCAGCCTCTCCTAAGTTCTTTGCTTATCTTTCCTTTTGGCCTGAATGTCCTTCCCAGCGCAGAGGTGGGGATGGTTGCTGCTAAGGCATGCAGATCATGGGGAGGTGGGCAGGGGAGGTAGGGGGCATCCCTCAGGAAGCCGAGTGCTGCCCCCTTGTCCTTGTGGGGTGAAATATAGGGAGGTGCCCGACAGTGGGGGTGGGCGGGCCCTGCAGCCTTTTGTGACACGGGCTGGGGTCACAGTGGGATGTCCCGCATCACCATCAGAGCTTCCCTATAAGTAGGGCGCCCCACGCACACTGCCGTGCGAGGCCACGCTGAGCCCTGGCACTCGGCTGCTCTCGGCTCCCCTCTGCTCGTGGCAGCTGCTCTGCAGTGAGGAGGAGAGGGCAAGAGAGGCAGTGCAATAGCGCTGGGCTCTTTGGTGTGCTGGAGTGGAGGAGCTGGTGGCCTGTGCCTTGAGCCATGGAATCATTTTGCTCAAACTTCCTCCACTCACTCTCTCAGCGGCTCGTGAGATTCCGTAAGGAAAGTAAGTCCGAAAGGTCCCTGAGTCTCCAAGCTGGTGGTGGGCTCTGTGCCTTCCTTTTCAGGGGAGTGCTTGTAGTTGGAACGCTGTTGGAATGTCAGTTCTGCTGCCCTCCTCTGCAAGGGTCCTTTGCGGGATTGTGGTGGTGGTGGGTGACGCTTGCTGCATCTGCGTGGTTTGAAATGGTTGGCATGGAGGTGAGCTTGTGCACTTCAAGCACAGCCCATCTTTCTCTTCCTGCCCAGATATCGCTAAAGTTTGGGACTGCGCGTGCGAGTGTTACCGCCAGGCGCTGCTGCAGAACCAGGTGGGCTTCTCTGCTCCTTCTCCCTCAGACCCTGATGACCGCCGATGCCCCCATTTCCGTGCTGCCTTTGAGCAGTCATACCGCTGTCCCCTCTGAAAGCAGAAGCGATGTGCCTGCAGGAGCCTGTGGGTTGCAGTTCTGCCCCAGAGCCAGCTCTCTGGCAATGGAGAGCCAAAGCAAAGGGCAGCTGGAGAAGCAGAATGTGGGCTTTCTCCTCTGGGGCGTTCTCTAGCCCCACGTGGCCGGGTGGAACAACGTGCCTGGCACACGGTGGAGACTTTCTGCCACGTCTTGCACCTCCTTGGGTGGTGTTCCCTACTTGTGGGTCAGTGCTTAGCTGTTGGGAGGTGAGGGGTGGGAGAGGCCATGACTAGAGAGTGCAGGGCTCTCCTGCAAAGCACCTCATCTTCCTGCATTGTAGATCCGGCCCTTAAGCACCCTCTGAGTGCCCTGAAAAGCTATCCCTTACTTTTTGGGCATGTGAAAAGCCTCCTCCTGTTCTTTACATGCTCTCTTCTTTTCAGACTGTCCAGCTAGCAGGCGTGGGAAACATGTTCATCATGGACAACTACTTGTGCTCTGTGAGGAACAAGAGTTTCCCTGTTCGGAGGCCTGTCTTACATCTGGACAACGCGTTTCTGAAGGAGAATGACCTCAGCTACGAGAACATCCCGTGGCCTGGTTAGAAGCGTGATGCAAAGCTGCTGTTTCCCTCGTGTTGCGGCAGGGCTCTGCCTGGCATCTTGTAGTTAGTAGTGGTCTAAGAGAGCTGCAGGGAGCAGTGAAGCAGAGGTGGGAGGAGGAGTTTTCTCCAGGGCCCTGTGGCCAGCTGGAGGGGGCCCCGCATGGCTCTTGTGGGTCAGGAAGGAGTGGGGCTGTGTTTGGAGTGGTTCTTGCATTCCTGTGAAACCATGTCCAGTTTGCTAGGAAGAGCAAAAGGTGTTTGGGGATGGGTCTGTAGCCCCCAAGCAAGAGGTTTTCTGCTGAAAGGGGAGTGGGTGGGGAGGGAGGGTGTTGAGAGGGCTGTGGAGGGTGTGCTGAGCTGCCAGGTGAGTTGAGTGTGCCCAAGGGCTCTTTGAGTGACTTTGTTGCCTGCTGCCTTTTTTTGCAGGGCATCTGGAAGTTGCTCAAGTGAAGCTTACCACCATGGTTATGAGGACCCACCTTTCCCTGCAGAAGGTGTCCGTTTGTCTAAGGGCAACTCAGACCTTGCTTGTGTGGGCCTTGTCCAAAGGGGAAGATTTTGACTTTGTTTTCAAGAACATTGGCATTCTTGTGTGCCGAGAAAGGAACGTCACCATGAGGTTTTTTGAAGACTTTATCAATGAAGTGGATGTGACGAGAAAGCTGTCAAAATCTTTCCTGCGGGTAAGTCTGGGAAGTGTTGAGTGCTCCCTCTGCTTCTTTAGAAAAGAGGCCCCAGAATTCTCTCTGGCTGTGGAGTGCCTTGGGTAGACTTGATGTGCCATCCCGGGAGCTCTCTGCAGAGAGCTTGTCTCACCTTCGGGAGAGACTTGCCAACACAGGAGTCTTTGAGAGCAGCTGTCTTGGGTCAGAGGAAGGATGCAGAGCGGTAGCCCATGCCTTTTGGGAAGGGCTTTGGGAAGAAGACGAAGCACAGGGCAGTTTTGCTGCTCCTTCCCCCTCCACCAGCCTCTCAGCTTCCAGTAAGCCATGCCGGCAGAAAGGCCATCAAAGGCAAAGCCTCGTGCTGTGCTCCTTGTCCTGAGCTCTTTTTAGGAAAGAGCTTGTTGCCTGAGGGAATCTCCTTGTGACTGGCCTCACCAAAGGCCAGCAGCATTAGTGCTCCTTCTCAGGGTTTTGCTGGGCAGCATGTCTGTGCTGGGACAGGGTCTGATGTTGATGCAGGAGCCCGTGGTGTGAGAGTTGTGGAGGAGCGGTTTGTTGTGTGGGTAGTAGTAGGCAGTTTGACGCCCTTGTGAGCCAGGGGCTCTTTTCCGGGGGTGACCGTGTGCGTCTCTGTCACTTTTGCAGACACCAGCCTTGAGGCCTTTGATCATTGCCCGCACAGAGACGGCTGTTTTTCAGATGCCTCCTGGGGGTGTCTTTGTGTTGCCACAGTGAGTATGTTTCCTTGTGTAGGCCTTGACTGCCTGACTGAGCAGCTTCTTATCTCCTGCTTCATAGGACCAGCTAGAGGGGCCTAAGACGTAGATGCCAGGGCTTCTCTCATCAGGAGGAGTAGTAGTGGTGTTATACCTGTGAGCAAAGTCCGAGGCCATTCTTGCCTCATTGGGAAGCCATGTCTGTTCAGGTGGAGTCACCTGGAGGAGGTTCTGCTTTCCATTGCTCCCCAATGAGAGGGAGAGAGGAAGTTAGGGATCCCTTTGCATACATCCAGCTTCATCTGCTTTCTTTTGAGAGAAACTGAATAACCCCCTGCTAAAGCTCAAGAGGTTTCTCTTCCCTGCACGTTTTTTTTCTTTCCCTGAAAAGCATCTGTGCGAAGCTGTGTCCCAGCCTGATCTAGACAATGCCCTTGGATGGAGTTTCTTGTGCCATCCCAGCAGTGGAGTGCTGTGCACCAGGGCTCCTAAGATGCACTGCTGCCTTGCACCAACTTCTGCTTTGCAAAACTGTAGAGCTTACAGTAGCGTTCCACCCTCTCTGTGAGCAGCAGCTGAGTGGAGGCTACTTGGGACTGGATTGCCCCTTCTTGAAACTGGTTTCACCTTTGTTCTTTCCAGATTTATACGTAAAAATGCAGGTACAGAACAAGGCTTGCCTGAGCAGACGGATAGCAAAGGTAGTGTAAGCGCGAGCGTGGAGAGCAACCCTAAGGGGTGAAGACAGCCTACATGTGTTGGCCTTCTCAGAATGAATGTGTGCCATGCCAAAGAGATTCTGTCAAGTGACCACGCTGTCCCTCTGGCCCGACTTGGAGAATGTGCACCCGAAAGAATGGCCTAAGGAGAGCTCAGGGAACCCCATGGTCCTTTAGAAGGGGAGGCTCGGGCAAGATGAGGAGTGTGAAAGGAGCAAGGGCTAGGTGATCTCTAGAGGTCCCTTCCAACCTCAACCATTCTGTGATTCTGTGTGATTCTATGAAGAATCTTCTAGCAAGCTGGCCTCCAAGCCTAGTTGAGTGTGTGCTCCGTGCGCAGTAGCCCATGTGTGATCAGGCCAACATGTGCCTCTTGTGGGAAGTGTCCCGCAGAAGCAGATGTGAAGAGCTTGCATGCTTTGTCCTTGCAGGTGGTCTGGTTCGTGAGCGCCTCCTCTCCCAAGAGCTTGTCTTACCAAAGCAGAGGAGTGATGGGGAGATGGCAGGAGAGGCCCCTCCTAGAGCGCGTCGGGTGAGGTGAGACTCTGGCAGAAGCAGCTTTGGTTAAGCATTCTGTGGAAGTTGCGGGAGGGAGCTGTTGCTGTTGGACTCATTTCTAGTAATGGTGGGAAGTTCCTGTCATGCTCTGGGTGGGCTTAAGTCCTCCTAGTGGGAGGGAAGTGTGTCGCAGTTTGGAGTGAGCCCCCCACCTGAGGTATGGCTGGTGTGCCCTTGTGATTTGCAGGTTCGCAGATGAGCAGGACGTGGCCAAAGCCATGCAAGAAGCTGCCAAAGAGCCACCGCTGGCAAAGAAGGAAAGCAAAGGCGGCTCTGTGAAGGATGCTGGCAGAGAAGGTGCCGTAAGAGTTGCTGGCACTCTTCGAAATCCGGGCCAGTGCAAGAGTGGGAGGGGAAGGTCCCAGGGGGCAGCGTGATGCTCTAGAAAGGGATGCATGGAGCATGCAGGCAGCCTGAAAAGGCTGCTAGGAAGGCTGTCTGCAAGGCTGGCAGTGTCCGGGCTTGCAGCATAGTAGCCCGTGCATGGGCAGGCCAGCCTGTACCTCTCGTGGCAAGCGTGCCAAAAAGGCAAGTGTGAAGAGGTGCTTTGTAATTGTAGGGCTTCTTGCTGCTGAGCGCGTCCCCTCGCAAGCACATGTGACGTCAAAGCACACGTGTGCTGTGAAGGGGCCAGAAAGGGAGAAGAGCAAGGCGCAGGCTAGAGCTCACGGAGTGAGGTGAGAAGATGGCAGAACTGCCTTTTGTTAATGCTGTGCTCCTGGATATGCACGAAGGAGCTTTTTCCTTTTGGCCTGTTGCCTGAAGTAGTGCTCGGAGGTGATAGTGCCGTGCCCCATGGCTTCTAGGACTTGTGTCTGGGTGGGAAGCGTGTGGCGGTTTGTGTTGCGCGTCCTGTGTGAGGTTTCATTTGTGTGTGCTCCTGGTTCCCAGGGGTGCAAATAAGCAGCGCCTGGGCCCAGCTGTGCCCGCATCTGGAGAGCTTCTGCGGCAAAAGCAGGCAAGAAAAGGCAGCTGCGGAGAGCACCGGCCTGTAAGAGGTAATGCAACAGTGAAGGCTGCATGTCAGAATGTGGAGCAAAGAAAGCAGAAGGGTGCAATCCCTCTGGGAGGAAGGGGATGTTCTGGAAAGAGAGGGTAGGACAATGGAGGGAGTTTGAAAGGGCCGGAAGGAGTCAGGGCCCTCTCCAATGCACTTCATGCCTGAGCACTGCTGAGTTGTTGTTCTGGTGGCCCCTGTGCTGGAGATGCAGTTGTGGAGAGCTTCCCTGTTGTGTGCTTCCAGGAGATCTCGCGAGCAAGCACCTTCTCTCCCGGCCACGTCTTTCTCCTGCACACACCAGTGATGCGCAAGGGACAAAAGGATCACTGCCTTCAGTGAGGTGAGGCTCTTGGAGAAAGGTTCTGGGGACGACCATGCTCTTGATGGGCTTGGTGTGTGAGCACAGGCTGGAGAACGTGCTCACGTGAGCTGCGCGTGTGCTCTATCTGCAGCGCACTGCCACCAGTAAGGAGGAGCAGTGTGCAGAAAGGAGGCAACGTAGACAGGAAGGCTGCTGAATCCAGACTCCCTGTTGTGGACAGGCGGATAAGAGAGGGGGTAGGTTATCGGAATTTACGTAACGTCCAAAGGCCAAGGTGTATGGCCACAGCAGGATGTAGCTTTTCAGTCTGCAAATGCCAATAGCTTTTGAGTTGACTCTTCCATTCTGTTGTCTCTGTTCTCACGGCCTTGTTCCTCCTCTCTCTTTGCCTAGACACGACCTAAAGCAGAAGCTCAGAAGCCCCAAATCTACAGTGGCTCTGAGCAGGGAAGGCTTGAAGCAGAAAGAAAGAAGCCTCGGGGCCACCCGCTAAGACTCAGCTTGGTGTCTCTGTGCCTTCCCGAAGTGGTGGAGGAGAAGGAAGCGGCCCCGAGGCTGGAAACGTCTCGGCAAATGTAAGTGTGTGCGAAGTGTCTCAAAGGCGTGGGGGAGTGGAGCAGCGGGGACGGCTGTGCTGCAGGGTCAAGGATCCCCCTGGCTTAGCCCTGAGGAGGATGCGGCAGCTTCTGCTTTCTCGGTACCTGGAGGAGGCCCTGGGACAGCCCCTGATGCTGGTGTCTCTAGGCAGCCCCCAGCGAGTGCCTGAGGTTGCTGCGGTGTTGAAGAGAGCAGTAGCTGCCAGGGCAGCGTGCAGAGGCTGGGGGAGGGCAGGGGCAGGCCAGGACAGAGCCCGGCTGTGAGGGGGAATTTGTGCCTGCCCCAACAGAGTGCTGCCAAGACAAGCAAGCCAAGATCTGCAAGGGCTGCAGTCCTCAGGAGCCTGCCTTGAGGAATGGAGGAGTCTGGAGAGCAGCAGGTCATGGAGAAGAGACCAGCAGCAGTTCTCTTGGTAAATGCGTCCAGGTTCAAGTGGCATTTCCCTTCTGTGGCATGTTCCTCACTTTCCTTGGCAGAATGGCAAGTGGAAAAGCTGTCTTGGCCTGACAGCCTGAAGGATGGAGCACAGCAGGCTCCTGGGCTGTGAGAGACGTCTATAGGAGTCTCTGTCCTCCTGCCTCTATGTGTAAATTGAGGAGTTTTTGTTTCCTCTTCAGTGTTGGTAAGAAGATGGAACTGCAAGAGCACCATCGAAAGTATGAGTCGTTTGTGGCAGCCCGGCAGACGTGGGATCAGTACGGCCGAGTTGAAGCACGCAGACCTGCAAAACGGTCCTGAAGTTCCTGAAGCCTTGAGGGGACCGAGAGAAACAGCAGGGCTGGCAGTGGTGGGGCTGCGCAGAAGCGTGTTGGTGCAGAAGCTCCCAGTGCTGCTGCCAGCATTGCCACATCTGCGTCAGGACAGCCCTTAGTAGAGCATGGCCTCTGCAAGTGCTCTTGAGGCCTGGGCAGTGCCCAATAAAGACACGGTGCTTTCTCCCAGCTGGAGTAGCCCAGCTGTGCCTGGCAGTGTGTCCATGTGGAACCATTTGGAAGGGCAGGTGTCTTCAAGATCCGGTGTGCTGTCTGATCCTATGGCAGAAGCAAGGCAGTGGAGAAGAGCTGAGGCCTTGACAGTGGCAATGGGATTGTGAGCATGGCAAAACAGGAGATCTGATAGTGGGCAATGGAAGGGATCTGAAGGTGTCTGGTGGCAACTAGGGGATAGCCTAGCACCTAGTGGGGAGGTGTGGAAGAGATAGCAAATGAGAAAGTGGGAAGAAGGGACATTGAACATGCAAGGAGAGGAAGTGAGGAGAGGAAACCACTGCTGTCTGGTGGCTGAAGAGCATGTGAGCATGAGGCAAAGAGAAAGGAGGGCCAGAGGAGATGTGGAGGGTAGTGGGAAGAGATGTGGCTGGAGGGCATCTAAATGCTCCTGAAGGGACTGGAGGGCACAGGAGTGCTCTGGCAGAGGAGAAAACACATTACGCTCTTGCGAAAAGGGCAAGGCAAATGCTTTAGGTACTCGTCAAAGGGGGCAGACACTCAAGGAAGGTGAAGGGAGGGGATTGAGGCAGTCCAGGGAGGGAAGGGAGAGTTTGGAGCGTCTCCCGAGGGGGCTGGATGGAGCCTGAGAGAAGGTGGGACCACGCTGTCTGTTAGTGCCTGCCATGAGCCACCCACAGCAGCTGTGGGTGAGGGGGAAGGCGACGCTGGGCACCAAGAGGAAGGTGGGTGCTACCATGTGGCACCACCACACTGCCTTCCTGCAGAGCATCACAGCTGCCCTGGAACCCATGGAGCTGGAACCCGTGGAGGGAGAGCCTGCCCTGTGCACCATGGACGTGCCCCAGAGGAGGAGGATGCGCTAACCCATTCCTGCCAGCCGAGGCATGACCCCCACCAAGACCAGGCTGGTGCTGGCAGTACCCTGCCATTAGATGGCAGCCACAGGCCTGCCATCACAGCTGGTGCCATGAGTGCGGGCAGCTCTCTCGCACAGTTGAAAGCTCAGTGCGATCATGTCCCTGTTCACCTCGCTGCTGTGCTGCCTCAGCACATGGAAAGTGCCTAATGCATCAATGGCCACACCCTGAGTGCAGGAGGGAAAAAGAGGATGACAAATAAGAGTTTGGCTTTTGAATGACTGATGGATGGATAACTCATAGGAGTAAGAAGATAGTGCCCTGTGCTGTGTGAGCTATGGAGGAAAAAGAGGGCAGGATGGGCCCTTTGGGAAACCTTAGAGATGACTCATTGCGGAGAAGGCCCTTTTCTTTTCTTTCCCTCATGGTCGCCTTTGCAAAGGAATGGAATGGGAAATGTGAAACAATAGCTGTGGGATAAAGAAGCTGGGAAGCGCAGCGTCCGTTGTTTGTTGATCTGTTGATGGACAGCTCAAGGACTCTCAATTATTTCAAGGTCGGGGTGGTGCTGACCACCTGGAGCCGTGAAGTATCCTTGATCCCCAAGCCATTCCTCTAAGAAGTCCTCCTTTTTTCTTTTGCAATAGCCAGGTTTTATTAGTAAGGGAGAATAGCATTCGCCTTATGCATGTGAAGGCTAAAGAAGCATAGGACAGAAAACATAACAATCAAAAGCACCAATCCTGTCTTAAGCAAGGATTTTAGCCACCCACCAATACCCAATAAATCAGTTAACCCATCCAGCCCAAAGAAACCCACGACCTTTTGTATCTTCTGGGTGTGCTCCGTCAGCTGCTGAATCTGCTGGTGGATTGCCTTAGAGTGGTCTTGTAGGTCCATGCAGCACATCCCTTCAAAGTCTTCACATCCACGTCCGTGGGCCAGTAGCAGGAAGTCAATAGCCGCTCTGTTTTGTACCACTGCGTGTTGTACCCGTGATAAATCCAGCACCAGATTAGAGAGGACCTGACTGGTGACATTTGCTTGTTTAACTACCCAGCAGGACAGGGTGTCTAAGATTTTGTGGGCTCTTGCTGCTGCTGCCCCTGGAACGAAAAAAGATGCAAAAATGGCCTCCCACTTGTACCAGAGGCGGACTTCATCATCACAGTCCTCCGTCTGGATTATGCTACGTGCGGTTCGCTGAGTTGTTCTCTTGACACTGGTGCTGTTGGGATGAACCCAGGGCAAAGCCATACTTACTTGGCCTACCATACATGGACCCCCTATGGGCTTTGATGGAATTCCGGACCAAGCCTGGTTGCCACATATAAGGCAACGCATGGTGTGGTCTCTGTCAAGGGGTGGTAGACTTTGGGATAATAACGGTTTCTGTCCTCACTTAAAGCATTACAGTTCTCCAACCCCACTTTAAAAGACGAATCAAATCCCCGGGCTGGATATCCTTACCCCTCCCGGATTTATCCAGGATATGCTGCATAACCGGCAGCGCCCTGCAAGTCCCAGTCCGGATCTTCTGGTAATGGGGTGTTACGGATGGGCTCGGGATTCGGTAGTAATCATGTAGAACGAGGTGACTACATCAAGCGTTTATTCAGGTGAAAGCACATAAAAGAAGCAAAGTATGGATAACTACTCACAAGGTGATACCTGCCGATCTGGGCCCGAACATCCTCTCGTGGTGGCAGATCAAAGCAAGAGAGCTGCTGACCGGCTCCCATGGAGACAGTGCAGGCCTCAGAGTTAGGAGTTTATTCTCTCCCCCCGCTCTCTCCGCACTGTCCTCTCTATGCCCGGTGCATCCTGGCACGCAGGGTCAGTCCAACCCAGGAGGCAGCCCAGGGGGCGGACAAACTCTGCCTCTAGTTGTGCAATTTTCCCCCGGGTGCGCAAGTGCGCATGCTAGTAGGGGGTCTCAGCCCTCAATTCCAGGGTCCTGCCTTCCTCCTCTTCTTCCTCATTTCCGGGTGTTTGGCCTCCAAAGATGGTTTGGAGGACATCTGTGGTTAAGCTGGCTACAAGCCCGGCCGAGCGGCCGCTTCAACAGGTTTCCGGGGGGACTGCCTGTGAACCAGGCTGAGAAACTGCATCCGTGCTCCTTATGGCTCAGGCTAGGCAGGCAAACATCTTTTTCTCAAGGTCTGGCCTCTGCTACTCACAGGAGATTTTTATGACTCTACGGATCACAGAAATTTCCATCTCCAATACATGGGGGCACATCCTCCCCTGTCTCTTTCTCAGGCTGTAACGCCAGGGATGGTGGTAAAGGCCTTTTCTGAGGATCTCTTCATCATCTTCCTTCTCCTCCTCCACAGGAGGAGCAAAGAGGAACACAGGTTTATTCAAAGCCTCCCACTCAGCCAGCTGCTCTGCAGGTGTTTTATAGAGAGGGGGTGAGAGCTCATTAAGAGACTCCCACCATTGCCGCACCTTTGCCTGCTCACTGGGTGAGGGATGCTTATGACTCAGATCATCTTTACGGTCTGATGACCTGGAGGCACCGACAGAGCACTGTAAAGCATCCACTTGCTCTGTGACAGCCTCTACAGGAGGGGGACACTGCCCCCGTCACAATAACAACATTCAATGTAACACATAGTCAGTAACTGTGATACCTGTGTGAACAAGCAAAGCTTTCCAGGTAGATAAGGCTAGGGCTTCCTGCTTTGTCAGGTTTTGCCCCACATCTCTATATTTCCGCTCTCTGCCGCGCACCTTCCAGAGGTGTCAGTCCCGTTCCTGGCAGCTCACCTTCACATGGAGTCAAATCACAGGTCCGGGCCAGGCAGCTTCCCTGCTGCTCTCAAGCTCCGCCGGGCTCTGCCACCACTGCCAGTCACCAGGAGGACCACTTCTTATTATCATGTCAGGGTCAGCAGTTGTCGCAGTCGTGGTGGCCAAAAACACAAACAACTGGGGTAGATGCAACGCAAACTATGTTTTATTGTTTTCTAGGTACATTATTTATACTGAGCTTTCCTCATCGTGGCTGCTGCTTATTAGTGAGGACTACAAAGGACAGTTGCTAGTGACAGAGTTATGACTGGATGATTCTTAGCTTGGCCAGTTTCTGCTCCATGGCCAAAACTCCTTACACTTGTTAATAACTTTCTGCTGTCTCCCTGTGAACTCCCTATCTCATAGATACACTCTAATCTTTTCAAGGTTAACGTTCTCTGCTAAGAGAGCCAGGGATTTCACAGACCCGCTACAATCCCTGACAATTGCATGCAATAGGTATGAGGATGGGGATCACAAAGGATGAATCATAGAATCATAGAATCATAGAATGCTTAGGGTTGGAAGGGACCTCTAGAGATCATCTAGTCCAACCCCCCTGCATGCGCAGGGACACCTAGAGCACGTGGCACAGGACTGCATCCAAGCAGGTTTTGAAGATCTCCAGGGAAGGAGACTCCACAACCACTCTGGGCAGCCTGTTCCAGTGCTCTGTCACCCTCACTGTTAAGAAATTTTTCCTTAAGTTCCTATGGAATTTTTGATGTTTCAGTTTCCGGCCATTTCCTCTAGTCCTATCAGTGGCCACCACTGAAAAGAGACCATCCCCGTCCTCTGCACTCCCTCCCTTGAGGTATTTATATACACTGATTAGATCCCCTCTCAGCCTTCTCTTCTCCAGGCTGAACAGGCCCAGCTCCCTCAGCCTCTCCTCATAGGGCAGATGTTCCAGGCCCCTGATCATCCTTGTAGCCCTGCGCTGGACTCTCTCCAGCAGCTCCACATCCCTCTTGTACTGTGGAGCCCAGAACTGGACACAGTACTCCAGATGCGGCCTCACCAGGGCTGAGTAGAGGGGCAGGATCACCTCCCTCGACCTGCTAGAGATGCTCTTCTTAATGCAGCCCAGGATCCCATTGGCCTTCTTGGCCACGAGGGCACACTGCTGCCTCATGGTCAACTTGTCGTCCACCATGACACCCAGGTCTTTCTCTGCAGAGCTGCTCTCCACAAGCTCGGTCCCCAGCCTGTACTGGTGTCTGGGGTTATTCCTCCCCAGGTGCAGGACCTTGCACTTGGCCTTGTTGAATTGCATGAGGTTTTTCACCGCCCAGTTGTCCAGTCTGTCCAGGTCCCTCTGGATGGCAGCACAGCCCTCTGGGGTATCGGCTACTCCTCCCAGTTTGGTATCATCAGCAAACTTGCTGAGGGAGCACTCTGTGCCTTCATCCAGGTCATTGATGAATAAATTGAACAGGACTGGACCAAGGACTGACCCCTGGGGGACCCCACTAGCCACAGGCCTCCAACTAGACTCTGCACCGCTGATCACCACTCTCTGGGCCCTGCCATCCAGCCAGTTCCTAATCCATCTCACTGTCCACTCATCTATCCCACACTTCCGGAGCTTGCCCAGGAGGATGTTGTGAGGGACGGTGTCAAAAGCCTTGGTGAAGTCGAGATAGACGACATCCACCGCTCTCCCCTCGTCTATCCAGCCGGTCATTTCATCATAGAAGGCTATCAGGTTAGTCAGGCAAGATTTTCCCTTGGTGAATCCATGCTGACTACTCTTGAGCACCTTCTTGTCCTCCATGTGCCTGGAGACAACAGCCAGTATGAGCCGTTCCATCACTTTTCCGGGAACGGAGGTGAGGCTGACTGGCCTGTAGTTGCCTGGGTCCTCCTTCTTGCCTTTTTTGAAGACTGGCGTGACATTGGCCTTCTTCCAGTCTTCCGGCACCTCCCCCGTTCTCCAGGATCTTTCAAAGATGATGGAGAGCGGCTTAGCTATGGCATCTGCCAGCTCCCGCAGCACTCTGGGGTGCATCCCATCAGGGCCCATGGATTTGTGGGTATCGAGGTTTCTTAGGTGCTCTCTGACCCAATCTTCCTCTACCCAGGGCAAGTCTTCCTCTCCACCAGCTTCTTCTCTTGCCTCTAGGGCCTGGGGCTCTAAAGGGCTGCCCTTGGTAAACACCGAAGCAAAGAAGGCATTGAGCAACTCTGCTTTTTCTGTGTTATTTGTAACCAAGGTGCCCATCCCGTCCTCCAGCGGACCCACGTTTTCCCTGATCTTCCTTTTGCTGTTAATGTATTTGAAGAATTTTTTTTTGTTATTTTTAACGTCCCTTGCCAGCTTGCCTTCCAGACGTGCCTTAGCTTTCCTAAGGCTAAGTCTGAGGAACTTAACACCTACTTTGCCTCAGTCTTTAACAACAAGATCAGTTCTCCTCAAGGTGCTTGCCCCCTGAGCTAGAACACACCTGTGTAGAGCAGAACAACTCCCCCATAAATCAGGAGGAAACAGCCAGTGACCTGGTACTCCACCTGGACATGCACACATCCATCTATGGGTCCAGATGGCATCCACCCAAATGTTCTGAGGGAGCTGGTGAAGTGCTCGTCAAGCCACTCTCCATCATCTATCAGCAGTCCTGGTCAACAGGGGAGGTCCCAGATGGCTAGAGACTTGCCAGTGTTGGCAAGATGGAGGATCCAGGGAAACTACAGGCTTCTCAGCGTGACCTCGGTATTGGGGAACGTGATGGAGCAGATCATATTGAGGGCGATCATACAGTATGTGCTTGATAAGCAGGAAGTCAGGTCGGAACAATATGGGTTCATGAAAAGCAGGTCCTGCTTGAGCAGCTTGATCTCCTCAGACCAGGTGACCTGCCTAATGGATGAGGGAAAGGCTGTGGACATGGTCTGAGTAGACTTTAGGAAGGTTCTTGACACAGTCTTCCACTGCATTGTCCTGGAGAAGCTGGCAGCTCATGGCTTAGACAGGTGTTCTCTTTGCTGAGAGAAAAACGGAGAAGATGGCCAGGCCCAGAGAGTGGTGGTGAATGGTGTTAAATCCAGCTGGTAACTGGTCACGAGCGTTGTTCCCCCAGGGTCAATGTTGGGTCGAGTCCTCTTTAATATCTTTGTCAATGATCTGAATAAGGAAGAAGGGGATTGAGTGCACCTTCAGCAAGTTTGCAGACAACACCAAGCTCAAAGGAACATTTGATCAACTTGAGGTCAGGAAGGCTCTAGGGGAGTATCTGGACAGTCTGGATCAATAGGCTGAGGCCAACTGTATGAGTTTCAACAAGGCCAAGTGCTGGATCCTGCACCTCACTCACAAGAACCCCATGCAGCTACAGGCTTGAGGCTGAGTGGCTGGAGAGCGGCATGGCAGAAAAGGATCTGTGGGTGTTGGTTGACAGCCATCTGACCATGAGCCAGCAGTGTGCCCAGATGGTCAAGAAGGCCAAAGGCATCCTGACTTGTATCAGGAACAGAGTAGCCAGCAGGACCAGGGAAGCGATCATCCCCCTGTACTCAGCATTGGTGAGGCTGCACCTCAAATCCTGTGTTCTGTTTGGGGCCCCTCACTACAAGAAAGACATGGAGGTGCTGGAGTGAGTCCAAAGAAGAGGAACAAAGCTGGTAAAGGGACTGGAGCACAGACCTTATAAGGAGCGGCTGAGGGAGTTGAAGTTATTTAGTGTGGAGAAGAGGAAGGTCAGGAGTGACCTTATCGCTCTTTACATCTGCCTTAAAGGAGGTTGTAGTGAGGCAGGGTTGATCTCTTCTCCAATATATGAAAATAGGACAAGAGGAGAAGGCCTCAAGTTGTGCCAGGGGAGGTTCAGGATAGATTTTAGGAGAAAATTCTACACAGAAAAAGTAATCAAGCATTGGAACAGGCTGCCTGAAGAACTGGTGGGGCAGTATTTAAGAAATGTGTAGATGAGGCACTTAGGGACATGGTTTAACAGGTATGGTGTTGAAGGTTTTACAATTGGACACAATGATCTTGAAGGTGTTTTCCAACGACAATGATTCTATGATTCTATGATTTTTCTTTATTGTTCAGATAGCTCTCAACTGTCCAGTTGCTCCTTTGAGCAAGTGGAGAATTTCAATCTTGCCTTGCCTTTCAGGAGTGTAGTTACTTCTTCAGCTAGCTGTTTTAGAGTGTTTCTATGCAGGCTGTTGTATCTATCTGTCAAAAACATCTCAAGGAAGGTTATTCCTTGTAGACTGGGAACCTCCCTGGAGGCAATTTGGACTCAACATAGTGATCAGGATTGCATTCTGTTTCTTAGGACAGAGGAGGAAGCTTATGCTTGTCATACAGGTGATTAGATTTTTTATCTCATAGGACACTGAATGAACTGCAACAGCTATAACATTCAGCTCCAGCCTGGAGCAGAAAAAGGTTAGATTTGAACCAGAGCTATCCAAGTCCCCAGTGGCTGAGGAGAGAAATGTCAGTGCTGGGGATGTGAATGGGAAGGTTGTCCATACAGGTCTCCTCTCAAAAACACTCCTTTTCCCACATGTGCAGACTTCATTGGGAGACACTGTAGGAACTGGAGAATGTGGTCGGATTTCTCCTGAAAACAGAATGAAAAAAAGAAAGCTGAAAAGCAGCCATCCTTCTTTTTCAGGTGCTCGTTGAAATCTGCCTCATTTCAATACATTGCTTTCCAATTAGCCACACAAGAATTGAAGATTGAATATGACATATCCTTAGTTTTTTTTTTTTGATTTTAATGAGCCCTGGGAATATTTGGTGCTGAGTCTATGAACCTCCAGGAGGTTGAGAACCTCCAGGAGGAGATTGAGGAAATCTCTCCAGCAGTTACCGTCAGAAGCAAATGGCCAACTTTCTTGGAGAGTTAATTGGTCCTCTTGAGGACCAATAGCAGCAAAGTCTCCCCAGGGGCTGAGCAGAGCAGAAAGTTGGAGGCCCTGATTGCAGATAAGCAAAGACAAAGTGCAGGTTGCTCTGATGCCTGGTTAACACTTCACATGTTTTTCGAGTATCTTGGCCAAGCACAGGTGTCCAGACTCTGAGTAGGGGAGTCCTTTCCACCATGCTTTGCCCGGGTCTCCTGGTGGGTCAGTGCGTGGGTGGGAACCTTGGCCATCTCCCCTTCGGGCTCTGCTACACTTTGGTATTTCTGTGCCTGTTTGCCTTCAGCTTGTACACATCCAAACGGCTTCCCACCTTGCTCTCACCCCAGGATCTCTCCATCTCAAATGATGTCTCTAGGTCTTTGAAACAGAGGCATGGGATGATCCTAGATACCTTCTGCATGATCTCTTATGCCACAGAACTACCCTTGAAGTGAAATTTCTTCTTTTCCTGAAGTGCAGTCCGTACATTTCCAGCTGCTGTTGCTGGCTCTTTCAACTTTTCATGCTCTTTCCCATTGCCAGAATAGGCTCCATCATCTCTGAAACCACCCTTCTAGCAGTCACTGGCCAGTGTTATATTTGCCTTAGCTGTAACACCTCACCAGGCTGAAGAAACCCAGGTCCCTCAGCTTCTCCACACAGGCCATGTGCTTTAGGTCTCCAAGCCCATCTCTGCAGAGCCCCTCTGGAGCCTCTTCTGTTCCTCCTCATTGCTGCAGCACTGGGTATACCACAGTGGGACACACAATTCCACATGTGGCCACAACAGGGCTGAGTCATGGGGGCTTAGAACTGCTCTCGCCTGAGTGTCCAGGCACTTCCTAATGCAGCCCTGTGTGCAGCAGGCCCAGTTGTGGTGAGCATGCACCACAGGCTTGTGTATCATAAAAGGTAATGCAAAAGAAAAATGAAGGGTATATGGGAGCCCCTGCCTAGCAGTCCTGAACCTGAATACCTCAAAGTGAAGGGGGACAAAGAATCATAGAATCATAGAATGCTTAAGGTTGGAAGGGACCTCCGGAGGTCATCTAGTCCAACCTCCTTGCACACGCAGGGTCACCTAGAGCACGTAGCACAGGACTGCATCCAAGCGGGTTTTGAAGATCTCCAGAGAAGGAGACTCCACAACCTCTCTGGGCAGCCTGTTCCAGGGCTCTAGCACCCTCACTGTTAAAAAATTTTTCCTTATGTTCCTGTGGAACTTTTGGTGCTTCAGTTTGTGGCCATTACCTCTAGTTCTGTTGGTGGGCACCAGTGAAAAGAGGCCAGCACCATCCTCCTCACTCCCTCCCTTGAGGTACTTCAAGACATTGATTAGATCCCCTCTCAGCCTTCTCTACTCCAGGCTGAAAAGGCCCAGCTCCCTCAGCCTCTCCTCCTAGGGTGGATGTTCCAGGCCCCCGATCATCCTTGTGGCCCTGCGCTGGACTCTCTCCAGCAGCTCCACATCCCTCTTGTACTGTGGAGCCCAGAACTGGACACAGTACTCCAGATGTGGCCTCACCAGGGCTGAGTAGAGGGGCAGGATCACCTCCCTCGACCTGCTGGAGACGCTCTTCTTAATGCACCCCAAGATCCCATTGGCCGCCTTGGCCACGAGGGCACACTGCTGCCTCATGGTCAACTTGTCCACCATGACACCCAGGTACCTCTCTTCAGAGCTGCATCTGGTCCTGCATGTTTCTCACATTTGTCCATGGTCACCCACAACTGTGCCAGGGCACTGTCGATTTCCTGGGCCATCTCAGGTGACCCTGGATGCCTTTTCCTCCTACACGAGCACCAGTCACTATAATGGATGAGGCACAGGCAGATCCTAGCAGTGCAGAATGCTGATATATTTCAGTGCAGGCATTTCAAATATTAGAGAACGGTTGAAGCTGGAAGGGACTTGTGGAGATCATCTTGTCCAGAGCCCTGCACAAGCAGGCTCACTTACTGCACATTGCACAGGATCATGTCCAGGCAGGTTTGGAATATCTCCCGACAAGGAGACTCTTCCTTGATGTATTTGTACACAGTGATGGGATCCCCCCTCAGCCCTCTCCTATCCTGGCTGAACAGCTGCAGCTCTCTCAGCCTCTCCTCAGAGCAGAGGTGTTCCAATCCCCTAATCATCTCTGGAGTCCTCCACAGGACTCTCTCCAGTAGTTCCATGTCCCTCTTGTACTGAGGAATACAGAAGTGGACACAGGAGTCCAGATTGGACCTCACCAAGGCCAAGTATAGAGAGAGGATCTCCTCCCTTGACCTGCTGGCAACACTCTTCCTAATGCACCCCAGGAGGCCACCGTCCTTCTTGGCCACAAGGAGACATTGCTGGCTTGTGGTCACCTGGCAGTCCACCAGGATGCCCAGGTCCTTCTCTGCAGAGCTCCCCTCCAGCAGGTCAACCCCAGTCTGCACCAGTGCATTCAGTAATTCTTCCCTACGTGTAGGACCCTGAACTTCATGAGGCCCAACTCTCCAGCCTGTTCATTTCCCTCGGAATGGCTGCACGGAGGTGTGGGGTATCTGACACCGCTCCCAGTTTGGGACCATAAGGACACTTGCTAAGTGTGCACTCATCCCCTTCATCCAGGTGATCGATCAAGTAGCTGGACAAGACTGAACCCAATATTGACCTCTGGGGAACACCAAGAGCTCCAGGCCTCCAGCTAGACTCTGCACCACTGATCACAACCCATGGAGCTCTGCCCTTCAGCTGCTGTCCACTCATCTAAATGCACACTTCTTGACCTTGCCCATGAGGATGTTATGGGAGACAGTGTTCAAGACTTTGCTGAAGTCAAGGCAGACAACATGCACCAATCTCCTCTCATCTACCCAGCCAGTCCTTCCATCCTAGAAGACTCTCAGACTGATTCAGCTTGATTTCCCCTCGGTGAATTCATGCTGACCACTGCTGACGCCCGTCCATTCCTCCACATGCTTAGAAACAACATCTCTGATGAGTTGCTACTTCACCTTTCCAGAAAGGTTTATCCCTTTCACAGTCACTAGTCACCAATGAGCGAGTCCTAAATGCAGAGCTCATTACACATTTCTGAGCTATTTTCTCCTGAACACATGGAGAATCCTGTGAAGCAAGGCCTTTGGGGTACAATTCCTTGAACCTATTCTTAAAAGCAGCTTTCTCTAAAGAGCAGCCTTCAGGCACTGCACGGGGTGGAACTTTCTGCTTTTAATGACAGCGTGAGGGGGTCAGCTCTGACCCAGACTTAGACACCAATTTATTTGGAAACCATATGAGACAAAGTAGTCTAATGCAAGGAGCAACAAATCCAACCATTTGTGTAGCAGCATGTTAACAAATGCTAGTAATAGTAAATCTGATAAACATAAAGAAATATTGCTCAGTCCTGGTACAGGATACAGTGGGATTCACAAGTGGAGAGCAATGCCAATATTACCATTTCTGAATAATGTCCATGAAATTACTTTCCTCAGGGCATCCTTGAGCTCCTTGTTCCTCAGGCTGTAGATGAGGGGGTTCACTGTTGGTGTCACCAAAGCATACAGAACAGCCAGCACCAGATCCAGAGCTGGGGAGGAGATGGAGGGGGGCTTCAGGTAGGCAAACATGGCTGTGCTGATGAACAGGGAGACCACAATCAGGTGCGGGAGGCACATGGAAAAGGCTTTGTGCTGGCCCTGCTCAGAGGGGATCCTCAGCACTGCTCTGAAGATCTGCACGTAGGACAACACAATGAAAATGAAACACCCAGAGTGTACACAAAAAGTAATCACAAGGACTCCAACTTCCCTGAGATAGGAATTAGAGCAGGAGAGCCTGAGGATCTGGGGGATTTCACAGAAGAACTGCTCCACCACATTACCTTGGCAGAGTGGTAAGGAAAATGTGTTCCCAGTGTGCAGGAGAGCATGGACAAAACTGCCACTCCAGGCAGCTGCTGCCATTTTGACACAAGCTCTGCTGTCCAGGAGGGTCCCATAATACAGGGGTCTGCAGATGGCAACGTAGCGGTCATAGGCCATGACTGTGAGAAGGAAATACTGTCCTACTATCAAGAAAAGAAACATAAAGACCTGCGCAGCACATCCAAAGTAGGAAATGGCCCTGGTGTCCCACAGGGAATTGGCCATGGATTTGGGGACAGTGGTGGAGATGGAGCCAAGGTCGAGGAGGGAGAGGTTGAGGAGGAAGAAGTACATGGGGGTGTGAAGGTGGTGGTCGCAGGCTACGGCTGTGATGATGAGGCCGTTGGCCAGGAGGGCAGCCAGGTAGATGCCCAGGAAGAGCGAGAAGTGCAAGAGCTGCAGCTCCCTCCTGTCTGAGAATGGCAGGAGGAGGAACTCACTGAAGGAGCTGCTGTTGGACATTTGGTATCTCAGGGCATAGTGCACTGTCCTGGGAGAAAAAATAAAAGATGTGGCATTTTAGCAAAAGACATTTCAAGAAAGGAAAACCAGTAAATTAAAAAAATATTCAATTTCTCATTAAAAACACATCACACTGATTCTCTCTTTACTAGCGGGACGGGATAGGGAAGGGGCCTCTGCACACTTACCTGGCTTGAACCCCATTTTGTGCTGACTGGCTGTGTTGTAAGGTTTTGGGACCTCTGCCCATGGAATTTGGAGGGAATTGGAAGGAGTAATTCTGACACTCACAATAAAATCACTTTTCACATAACAGGGCTGTTCAGCATCTTCACACCCATTTCTAAAGGATGTGGATTGTAGAAGAAAGTTTTTTTTTTTTGACATTTATTTTCTTTGAGATGCCCCTCTCCCACCTGGGCAGCGCTCTTTGAAGATAACGAACATTGTCCTTCCTGCTGCGAGTGCTGAGAGGAAAGGCTTCCCTATCACTTGGGGTAGAGTGACGAGAGCTTCTCTATTACCCCAGGTTCCAGCTGTCCTGCACTCACACTGCTTTGAGCTGGAGGATGATCACACTTACATATTACCCTAAAAACCACACTCCCGTGCAGACCCCTGTTTCACATAACTTGCAGCACTGATATCTGAACTGCAGCTGAAATCCTCTCCACCCAAGTGAGCCTAAGAGAAGACCAGGAGCAGCATGGACAGGAGGGAAGCAAGGAGCAACCCTGGGGCACAGGGACACTGCTATGGATTAGAGCCCGTGCAGACCTGGGTGCACACCCAGCTTCACAGCCCTGCAGCATCCCCGGGAGAAGGAAGCAGGATGCCCTCTCCCTGTGACGCTGAGGCAGGGAATCCTGCTCTGAAGCATCCTCTGCATTGGAGATGGGGGGAGAGCGATTGCCCCAAACCCTATCAAGTGATGGCATTGACTGGCTGCAGAAGAGCCCTCTGGAAACTCAGTAGCATTGCCCTGCAGCCAGAGACTTACCATGCACGGGGCTGGGAGCTCACTTCCACAGTGAGCTCTGCTCTGTCCTCCCGCTCCACACTGCCGTTCCCCTCTCGCTGCCTTCTCTCCTCTCCTGTCCGCAGCAGCAGGCAGTGCCCGCAGCCCTGCTGCTCTTGGCACAGGAGCTGCTCCTGCACATGCTGTCTCTGGGCAGTGCTGCCAGGCTGCCACGAGCTGCCTCCGTCCCAGGAGCCTGGCCCCACTCAGGAGCAGAGGCCCAGCTGAACTCACCAATTTCTCTGTCCCTTGTGCTCCCTCCTCCTGGGAAATGTTCACTTCAATAAACTAAAATAATCACCTGTTGTCCTTTGCTAATGACTGGAGAGAGATTATTCTAACACGGCAATTTATTTCATCAAAGGATGACTATCTATGAAAGTTGGAAATGTCTCACTCTGGAAGCCTTATCTCACATCCCTTAACCAGACAGGAGACTGAGGAGTGGACAAGTGGGAGTTCACTGACACAAGGTTCAGGTGCTGATTCAGAAATATCCATGTGGCAGTACCTGCCTAGATCTGAGTGTGAAGTCGTATTCAGATCCCTCCTGTAAACTCCACAAACACACGAGTGGTGGCATTCCCCTTGCCAAATGGAAGTGAGCAGAGCACAGAGATCTGCACACAAGCTCCTTGTCAAAGCTCCACTACAGTCCCTGGAGATGAAGGTTGCTCCCACAGAAGCACCTGGTGACAGTGGAAGGTTGCTCCCACAGTCAGTTGCTCCCACAGAAGCACCTGGTGACAGTGGAAGAGACTGAGGAGATGCAAGGCAGGTGCCAGTGCCTGCTTGCTCCAATGGAGCTACTGGGAGACCTGCATCATCCTAGAGCACGAGTTGGGGTCCAGGTGGGGAATTGCCTTGGCTGTGTGAAATGACCCCAGATGCCAACCACGATGACAGCCCCACTCGCTAGGAAGTTGAAGCAAGGGAAGATTGCAGGATTAACCAGCAGCTCTTGTAATTCAGTGCAGAGCCTTGATTTTATGGCACAGAAAAGTGCTGGCAGGGCCTTGTCAGATTCCTGGGGTGTCCAGCACAGCCACATGTCTCTAGCAGATACAGCCGGGGACCTACAGGAAAACTGTGTCCCCTTGCAGTGACTGCTGGGCAAGTGTCCCAGAGCATCCTGCGTTTCTGTCCTGTACCCAAACACAGACACTCCAGCACTGGCTGTGGGGAAAGCCCATCCCGTCTACATCCACGGTGCTGCATAAATGGGAGGCACCCCCACCCTTCCACGTCTCTGCTCCAGGCCCTGCCCTCTCAAACCCTTCTAGCTCTCCTCCCCTGAACTTCTCTTCATCCCACCACATGATATGAACAGGCAATGGGCTAATAAGGACCTCTGGGTGGCTGAATCGAAGGCTGTCAACGCCCATGGACATCTTCAGTGGCACCTTGTTCTTCCTGAACCAGCGTCACGCACAGGAGAGAGTGCCCGTTGGTCTGCTTTGTGTGAGAGGAAATGCCCATGGCCCCGAACACGTGTCCCCTCGCTGGAGAAGCTCCTGCTGGGCTGTCTTGGCCCAGATCTCCTTCCCCACCATCCCCGTGTCCTCCATGCAGGTCCCATCCCTGCCGCCTGCCTCTCTCTCCAGCCCCACTGCTCCCCTCCCTCATGCGCTCCTGCACTCCAGGGATCCCGTCCATGGACGAGGATCAGCCATTTGCCTGCTGCTCCTTCTCCATCTCCAGGACTCGCTCTGGGGACAGCCCTGCATGGCCAGCGCGTTTCCGGCCTGTCCTCTACACAGACAGACGCGTCCTCACAGCCCATGTCACAGCCCTGTCCTCTGATCAGCTTCTCACACTGAGGGGACCTCACAGGCCCTTGGCTGGGGCTGGTCCTGCTGCTGGCCAATCCCGCACGGGCCAGCAGTGACCCTCACAATGTGCCCTGGAACCTTCCGCTGGCTCTGGTCTATCAGCAGCGGGGACAGAGGTGACATCACAAGAAACCTCAGCAACCCAGAGCCTGCTGATGGCCTCAGGTCTACACAGAAGGATGTGACCTCACAATCACCATTAGAGCCATGTCCCTGCTTTCAGCCTATCAGGGACAGGCACAGCAGTGACCTCACAACCAACGTCCAGGTCATGTGCCTGCTACTGGCCTACCAGGTCCTGAGTCAGAAATGCCAACACAACCAACACCCAAACCATGAGCATTTTTCTGGCTTGTCACCACCAGACACTGAGCTGACGTCACAACAGCTTGTGAGAGCTAAGAGCCCCCTTTGGCGTATCAACTCCGGAGCAATTAGTGTCCTCATAGTCAGAAGTTTTGGGGCTATCAGGCAGCTGCTGCCATTTTGACACAAGCTCTGCTGTCCAGGACAGTCCCATAGTGCAGGAGTCTGCAGATGGCAATTTAGCGGTCATAGACCATGGCTGTCAGAAGAAAAAACTCTGCCAAATATAAGAAAAAAGAGAAAAAGATTTGGGCAGCACGTCCCAAATGGGAAATGGCCCTGTTGTCGAGAGGGAATTGGCTGTGGATTTGAGGAGAGTGATGGAGGTGGGGCCAATACTGAGGAGGGAGAGGTTGAGGAGGAAGAAGTACGTGGGGGTGTGGAGGCGGTGGTTGCAGGCTACGGCTGTGATGATGAGGTCATTGTCCACAAGGGCAGCCAGGTAGATGCACAGTCAGGGTGAGATGTGCAAGAGCTGCAGCTCCTGTCCCCCAGGTCCTGTAACAGCATCTGTGTTAGCAAAGCCTCACTCACAGAAAAGGAAGCTGCAGCTAGGGAGGACTTTTGTGCAGTGGACACACACGAGTCCATGGGATTATGGAAATTACCCTAGGGTGTAGGGAGAGGTGGCTGGAGTCATTGCAACACTTCTCCCAAATGTCTATAAAATGCCAGGGTCGTCAGGGAAGTCCTTGATAACTGGGAGAAGGCAAACCTCACACCCACTTTCCTGGGGAATGACAGGCTGGTCAGCTCCATGTCAGTCCATAGGAAGGTGATAGGAAAGACCTTCTGGAAACCATCTCCAAGCATATGAAGGACAAGATTCGAGTGAGGGAGCATGAGGTGACCACGGGGAAACGGAGATCATGTCTGACCAACCTGACTGTCTTCTGCCTCAAACATGAAAGCAGGGGGATTTTGTGAGCCTTCAGTATATCAAGGACTTTGGAAAAGTCCCTGATAATCCCCTTATACTCAGGTTATGGAAATCTGCAGGAGACTAATGGACCATAAGGCAGGTGGATAAAACACTGGGCTGAAAACAGTGATCAGCGTATAAGTTCCATGTCACCACCAATTTCCAGCAACATCCCTCAGAGAATAGTGTATGAGGCAGAACTGTTTAACATAATTTCTATAGCCTTATGTTCTTGTATTTCTTTATGGTTCTGGTTGTGTACACTGATCTTCTGGAGAAATTATGCATTATTTTTTGTCTGAAAGGGAAAGTGGGTTTCATAATGGGTGTAATGCAGTCACACACGCATTAAGAGCTGGTGCTCCTGCAGGTGCCATGGTCCCCACTGCCCAGTCTTCCTCTGCATCTCTAGTCATGCACAGGTGTCCTGTGAGAGCTTCTGGATGAGGCAAGCACCTCAGAGACACCCAGGCTCTCTCTTAGTGTCACGGACTGCTTATAGGTGGACACCTAAGCTCCTCGTAGAAAGTTAAAAGACTGTCTTGGAAAAGACACCAAAAGATCAAACACTTCAGTGTCCAAGACCAGGGAGAAACAGAGACAGCCCATGCAGGAATGACAGGAGAGTGAATGGCTGCCAGAGCTGACTCCATGGCACTGTTGGGTCTGAGACATGTTCTACTAAAGAAGCCTCTGCGCCTGGGCGGTCTGTGATCCAGCCATCCTGAGGTCATAATTAGCATAGACCCTGGTCATATCATTTTGGGGTGTGAGAAGAGGTTAGGACATAGGAGAGTTAGAAGGGTTTATGAATGCTGAGACTCCAGTGGACACTTTGGTGTAATGCGATTCTCCCATTTATGCAGCACACTTAGAGGTAGACAGTACAGTCTTTGCCTGAAGGAAATAGCGAGATCCAGTTCTTTGGGCACAGTTAGGAAACCTGAGATGCCCTGGGATATTTGCTGAGCAATCACTCCAGAAGGGCATGGTATTTGTGTAGGTCCCATGCTGTATGTGCTGGAGACATGTGGTTGTCCTGGACAGCCAGGCATCTGAAATGGCCCTGGCAGCCTATTTCTGTGTAATTAGATGAAGTGTCTGCACTGAATTACATTGGCTGTTTGCCACATTGGAGTTTTCATCTGTTTCAGTGTCATAGTGAGTGGACCTCTAATTATAGTAGGCATCCAGTGTAATTATACATGGCCAAGGAAATTCCCCACCTGATGCTCCATAAAGATGCAAATTTCCTGTTTGCTCCATCAGAGCAAGCAAACTTATACATGCCTGTGATCACCTTAGTCTCTTCAGCTATCACCACGAGTTTGCATGTGAGCAACTGACTTCCATTCTCCATCTCCAGTGATTGCAATGGGAATGCAGACAAGGAACTTGTGTGCAGACTCCTCTGTTGTGCACACTTCAGCTTGGGAAGGGGAATCTCAGCTCCTGTGTGTTTGAAGAGTTTATGGGAGTTTACTGAATCCCCCTCTAGCCCAGGGGCCTTTAAACAGGCATGAGATGTCCAGATTAATGTATCCGAATAAACACCTGGAGCATGTGTCAATCAATTCCCTCCTTGTCCCCATCTAGATGTTTTGTCTAGATAAGAGATGTGAAACACAGCTTTCACAGTAGGATGTTTCCACCTATGATAATTAGCCGTTAGGTGATGAAATAGCTGATGAAATAAATTGCAATGTTGGAATCCTTCTCTCTATACTCATTCAAAAGGGCAATTGATAATAATTTTAGTCTATTTCAGGTAACATTTCCCAGAAGAAGGGAGCACCATGGACAGAGAAAATGATGAGTTCGCTGGGTCTCTGGGTCTGAGCAGGGCCAGCCTCCTGTGAGTCCGTGACAACCTGGAAACGTTGTGCAGAAACAACCGAGTGCAGGAGTAGCTCCTCTGCCAAAAGCAGCAGAACTCCAGGCACTGCCTGTTCCTGCAGATACGAGAGAAGAGAAGGCAGTGAGAAGTGAAAAGCAGTGTGGAGTGGGAGACCAAAGAAGAGCTCATTGTGGGAGAAACCTTCACAGCCTTTGACATGGTAAGTCTCTGATTACAGGGCAATGCTAATGAGCTTCCTGGAATGGTCTTCTTCCCATAACTGTTTTTTAGGGATCTCTCCTTGCAGTGGAGGGGGAGACATTTCACAGCAGGGATTCTTTGCCACACATCACATGGACATGATACTATTTCCTCCTATGGCTAGAGCTATGAAATGAAAACAGGTCTTCATGGACTCTAATTCAGAGTGTCCCTGTACTGCAAAAAAAGGGGAAAAAAATGAAAGACTATTTAAAAGAAAATGAGCTTTCCTTCCAGGGCTCTCAGTTTCCTAATTTTGTCAGGGAAAAGAAATAAAAGTACTGTTTTGACAAGGAATGGGGACTCACAGACCTTTAACCTCTGAGATCAGTAGGTCTGTGAGAAAGCTCAGCAACCCTCCTTCTACCCTCACCTCCACCTACAGCTCTACTAGCAGCACCTTTATTAATTTATCAGGGTTTATGTGATCTGCTTCTTGTGAGCTGCAAGCACAGAGATGCCCCTGCCCAGGTCTCAGTTCTGGAAGGTTTCCTTAGGGCAGAACTGACCACACAGTCAGGCAGCATCTGTGAGCAGCAACAGGAAAAATGTTGGGCAAGAGAAAGCTCCAGGAAGCTGGAGTGGGTAGGGAATTAGAGGGAACTGCTAACAGAATCATCTTGGGAGCGTGGATTTGGCAAGTCATGGTCAGTCCCTCCAATAAAGGCACTTTTCTCTGCGCAAGACCCCTGTGTCTCCTCTCCCAGACATCAGAGCCTGTGCCCTGACAGCCGTGAAGTCCAGGGTATAAGCTCCCTCCTCTTCTGCCAGACATTTAGCAGAGGAGAGGGGAATATCTCCTGCTAAATGCCAGTTTACTGCTGCCCCACAAAGGGGCTGAAAGTGACTGCCCTACAGTGGTGTCATGCTCATTTCACGTAGGACAGACACGTGTGTGCCCTTCTGTCTCTCTCTCTCTCTTTGCCCACTTTGGCAGCAGGGACAAGGTGTTGCCCCTTGTTTCGCCTCCAGTCCAAGCTCTTCCTTTTCTTGCTTTTGGGTTTTCTGGGATTGAGTGTTTTCAGCTGCAGTTCAGACCCTGATGCTGCAAGTTGTGGAACACAGGGCTCTGCATGGGAATGAGCTTGCCCCAGACGTCTTCTGTCCTGTGACGCTCCAGGAAATGTGGTCTGCAAGGCTGGAAAATGAACTGACTTCCCCTTAAGAAGAACCAATGTTCAGTGCTAATGGTCCTTAGGCTGTTGCTCTGTGGTGTCCTGCCTGGCTTCCACCTGTCCTCTAAAAAGGCACTGTTGTCTCATGGCATCACTATTATATCTGAGATACATGAAAAAGGTCCAGAGATGCTCAGAGTCTTAAGATGGTGGTGGGCATCTGTATATTGGCATCTGAAAAGAGCCCTGTGGCTAGAAGGGGAGTTGCAGAGACCTCCTTCTGTTGCCTGGAGTAAAAGTGCAAAGTTTTGAAATATGTGTTTAGAATCTGGACTCCTCTGCTCTCAGCAGGGGCTGGTTTCTTTCTGAAGCATCATCTTCCTCCTTCTCAAAGAGGTTCAAGCCTCATAAACCTGTCAAGGGAGTAATAGATAAGATGTCCCCGCTCCAAGTGACAATAGATCCGTTCCTCCCAGAAATGTTGAGTATTTCCACTTCTAAAGTGAACACCCCATGTGTGACAGGGGAATCTGAAAGAAAAAGAACATTTTAAAATCACAGACACTCCTGCCTGCAACTGTCTTCTCATTCTTTAGAACTGAGAGTGAAGATGCTGAAAAACCCTTCCACTAGAGCAGCTGATTTCATTTCACAGAAATTCCAAATCTCAGAGCTAGTCACACCTGATTCCATTTACCCTTTGCATGTACAGCAGGATGGATGTTCCAGATCCATGGACAGAGGTCTCTTCTGCTCATGACACAATCTGCCAACATAAAGCAGAGCTTAAGCAAGAGAAGAGCACAAAAAGAGTCCCAGTACAGACAGAAGCAATGTGGAATTTTTAAGAAGACGAAATATTTCATTAATGTATTCATTTTCCTTTAAAACTCTCTCCTAACTTGTCCCTGTATCTTTCTCCTTGGATTTTCCTGCATGCCCAGAGTGAGCAGATGTCCAACAGCAGCTCCTTCAATGAATTCCTCCTCCTGGCATTCGCAGATACACGGGAGCTGCAGCTCTTGCACTTCTCGCTCTTCCTGGGCATCTACCTGGCTGCCCTCCTGGCCAACGGCCTCATCATCACAGCCGTAGCCTGTGACCACCGCCTCCACACCCCCATGTACTTCTTCCTCCTCAGCCTCTCCCTCCTCGACCTTGCATCTATCTCCACCACTGTCCCCAAATCCATGGCCAATTCTTTGAGGGACACCAGGGCCATTTCCTATTCGGGATGTGCTGCCCAGGTCTTCCTGTTTATCTTTTCAGTTGGAGCTGAGTGTTCCCTCCTCACAGTCATGGCCTATGACCGCTACGTTGCCATCTGCAGACCCCTGCACTATGGCATGCTCATGGGCAGCAGAGCTTGTGTCAAAATGGCAGCAGCTGCCTGGGCCAGTGGCTTTCTCAATGCTCTCCTGCACACTGGGAACACATTTTCCCTATCACTCTGTCAAGGTAATGTTGTGAACCAGTTCTTCTGTGAGATTCCCCAGATCCTCACAATCTCCTGCTCAGCCTCCTGCCTCAGGGAAGTTGGCCTTCTTGTGCTTACTGCCTGTTTAATCTTCGGGTGTTTCATTTTCATTGTGGTGTCCTATGTGCAGATCTTCACCATTGTGCTGAGGATCCCATCAGAGCAGGGCCAGCACAAAGCCTTTTCCATGTGCCTCCCGCACCTGGCAGTGGTTTCCCTGTTTCTCTGCACTGGCATATTTGCCTACCTGAAGCCCCCCTCCATCTCCTCCCGACTTCTGGATCTGGTGGTGGCCATTCTTTACTCAGTGGTGCCACCAGTACTGAATCCTCTCATCTACAGCATGAGGAACAAGGAGCTAAAGGATGCCTTGAAGAAATGCATTCAACTGGTACTGGGTCACCTGTAACGAGATGCACATCTTTCTCACAAGCAACTCCCAGCTCATTTCATGCAACTCTCATACTGTAGAAATTCTCTCTGTGATGTTCAAACTCATTCCAGATTCCACTTCAGAGGCACAAATCCCAACCGTTTGAACCATAAGCCTTCCTTAAATCTATCACTCTGTCTGAGCTGGTTTTCCACATAATATCTCTGTAATAAAAGGGGATAGTACTGTGCTAAATGTTGGGCTCTTCTTTCCAAGCAGGAGCCAAGAATGCAGTCAAGGAAGTGCACCCAAAAAAGCTCTGTTGCCGCACCAGTTGCAAAGGGACATTAGCTCGTAAAGTGATGTGCAAGGGAATGAGGGTTAGAATCAGGTCCCACTTGTGCACTATTGGATATTGGGTGTCCATGGTCCCTGGAGAAGGTGAGCGGCCAGTAGGTCTATACCAGGTACTGTACCACTTACCAGCTGGCCAGCAGAAGAACAGAGGGGACCTCTGGGACAGGCGCTGACTAGAAACTCCCAAAACAAAATGGAGACACCCAAAGGTAAAGGGCCAAACCAAGGAACACACCAAATCAGGGCACTACTGTCTCAGAATAGAGAGTGAGCTGGGTCTAATGACACACAGAACAATGTGAACACATCCTGAGCAATGTGAAAAATATATATATATATATGAAACAACCTGGGGTTGCTCAAAATATCCTCCATAGCCACAGACTCTGGGGGAGGGAGGGCTGAGGGTTGTCACTTGCCATATATGATGATGATGCACCTGGGTCTGCCCTGACCAGCAAGGACACTATGGAGTCACTCGATGCCCGCTCGCCCTGCAGAGCACTATCACCAGACCAGGGTCCTGAGGTAAGAACAGAGGAGGGGTGTAGGAACAGCCAACCAGATAAGCAGACACACTGACCTGGGAAAGACTTTCTGGGGAGTAGAGATGTCTGCGATAAGAGCAGGGTAACAATGGTGTGTTCGTGGGCAGGGAATAAATGAAGAACCTCTTCCCACGTGTGTCAGGTTGGGGCAGGTGGCTCTGTCCCTGTGCTCCACTGAGGTGCCCCAGGGCCAGGACTCGTGTTCATTCCTGGCGAGGGGGGCTGCCCAGAGGGACTGGGGGCTGCCCTGAGGCAGACAGGGTTAAGGCAGGGCTGATCACGGGAACATTGGAGACGTGAGGTTAGTGCCCTCCATGTCCTTGTGCCATATTTGCCCCCAGCCAAGGGTTAATGGGGAGGCTGAGAGCCCTCTCTGCAGCACCAGGGGCCACAGTGCCATGCGGAGGGGCTGGCGCTGGTGGGTGAGTGTCCTGGGCGCTGCAGGCTCTGTGGCCGGCACTGCTGCGGGGCCACCCCAGCGCGGGCTGCTCCGCTGGGTGTGCTGGGAGAGGGCAGGGCAGGGGGGAGAGCCGGGGGCAGCCGCGCTGGGCTCCAAGGGGCCTGGCAGGGTTCAAATGGCAGCAGGCGGCTCCTGCGTGTCAGTGGCAGCGTGGGAGCACAGAGCTGGCTGCTTGCAGGGCACAAACAGGTCTGCTGGGAAAGGGCCCAGGACATGGAGCGTGCAGGGGGGCAGCCTTAGGGTCCCACAGCCCCACTAGTCTTTCCATGGAGATTTTCTCAAAACAACTGACATGGAGAGAAAAAACTTCCAAGAGTTTTATTTGGAGCCGGCGATGGCTGTTTCCACCTAGCGCTCGTGTGGGCACATGGATGCTCTGGGACACGATGCAGCAGCATCTCTGTAGCCCCCAGGACACAGTGTCCATCGCTCTGCACCAGCCCCGCTCTCAGGATCCTGCCGGGCTCTTTCAGCTGCGCCGCTCCTCTCGCTGCCCCGCGATGCAGCGGCAGCAGAACGCTCTGCGCAGAGCCCGAAGCGCCGTCCTGAGCCGCGAGCGCCATCGCCGGGGAGCCGCGACGTCCGGCAGGGCGGCGATGCCTGCGGTGGGAAGCAGAGCTGTGGGCAATGGGCTGCAGGGCGCAGGGCTGCACCTGCCTGTCCCTGCCACCAAGGGCTTCCCAAGGGGCTGTGGCCTCAGCACAGCAGCTCCTGAGGGCTTCCTCCTGCCGGACTTGGTGCTGCTCGCTGTCCCAGACAGACCCGCCGTCCCCAGCAGGGCTCTCCACTCAGGTACGTACCTGGCTCAACGTCTGCCGTAGGGCTGCAGGAGGATGATGACTTCTCCTCTTGGGGCTCCGTGGCCTCCTGCATGGACAGAGCAAGAACACTCACCCGTCGGCTGCTGCTGCTCAGTGTACCGGTGCCCCAGGGTGCACAGGGGAAAGGGTTTGGGGCTGGGGGAGGCTGCCCACGGCTGTGCGTCCCAAGGGAAGGGACCTGCGGCTGGCACGGCAATGGGACACGGCTCGTTGTGGGGCCGTAGCAGCAGGGCTGGGCTGGGGCCGTGATGCACAGGGGAACGGAGGCAGCCGCTGCAAGGCACAAGGGGGCTCGTGCACTGGGTGAGGAGGGGGCTGCTGCTGGGGCTGCCCCTTCCCTCCTCGCTGGGCATCCAGGCCCCAGGGCTGAACGTGACGCAGGGGTGGAGGGGACATCAGCCCTGCACCTTTGGCACTTGGAAACAGAGAGGACCCAGCATCTCTTCCACACCAGACATCACCAAGGGTCAATGGCTGGAGGGGAAACCTGGGCACCATGGACAAGGGGGATCAATAGGATAGGGCAGCTCTGGGCACCCGCTCTGCACACCCGCCCACACAGCTCACACAGCAACTCCCTTGGATCATGGGGACAGGTGACAGGCTCCATGCTTACCTGGGGAGCAGGGCCTGCAGCCAGGGGAGAAGCTGCTGCTTTTGCTTCCTGCAGCGGAGATTCCTCAGCTCCTCTGGGCATTGCTGGTTCAACAGAGGGGCTCTCCACCTCACCAGGTCCCTCACTGGCAGCCTCTGCTTCTTTGATGTTGGGCAAGGAGGGCACCTTCTCGAGGTCCATCTCCCTTTCCGCAAACAGGCTGCGCAGACTGGGTCTGATCCATTGCAAGGAGATGCTTTCCTCTACCTCCTCCCTTTCAAGAAGCTCTTCGTCAGCACCCTCCTCATCATCGCTCTGCTCAGCTATTTCATTCAGGTGTCTGCTCCATGTTTCAACGTTCTGCCTGGGGGCATGAGCATAGAGGCGCTCCAGCACCTCCCACTTGCCCTTGGCATCCTTAAGGAGCTCCACTTGCGTGATCTCTGGATTCCATAGATTATGGAAGGAGTTTCTGGCAAGGAGCTAGGAGGAGAGAGGCAGAATTTGTGAAGGGAGCTTCTGTTCCCAACAGGAAAGGTCTCCTGGGGCTCCTTCTGCCAGTGCTGGGACAACCCGGCTGTCACAGAGTGGCACCGGGGCCGGCCCCAGCACCGGGAGGGCTCCCACCTGGCCCAGCTCTCCCTTGCACTCACCTCCTTGGGTCTCACATTGAGGGATCCTGATGCTGACAGGGAGAAACGCTCCCCATGGCCCTCCTCTTCCTCGCCCTGGCTCTCCTTCAGGCTCTGCTCCTTCCTCAGGAAAGTGACTTCCCGGATCTGGGCCAAGCTCTGCCCCGTGCGGGCCAGGCAGCTCCTGTCGAGCTCCTCCAGGGCCTCTGTCTTGACGCTGAGCACCCCCAGGTACCGCGCGGTGTTGTCTTCGTGCACACGCAGCGGCCTTCCTTGCACGTGGCAGGTGATGCCCACAGGCTGTTGTTTTGGGTCCTGCCCTGCCGGTGCTCCTCGTGGTGTCCCTGTCCCACCATCCTTGCCTGGGGAAGCTGGTGTACCAGCCCTGCTCACCTCCCTTTCTCCCCCTTGAGCGCAGGGATCCAGCCCTTCCTCAGCTGCAGGGGCTCTTCCTTGGTCGCACTCCATGGTCTGGAGCAGCCACGAGCTTGCCTGTGTGCCTTGATCGACGGTGTGTGCCAAGGCATCAGGCTGTGCTGGCTGCTGGCTGGCTCCAGGGCTCGCGTCATCAGGACGGCTCAAGGGGGCAGACCCCAGCCCCACGCCTGCGTCCTCCAGACCCACAGCAGGAGATGTGGGGCCATGTGGGACAGGTCCCTGGCTCTCAGGTCTCAGTTCCGTGCCAGTTTCTCCATCAACGCTCTGAACGAGGCTGACAGGCTCAGGTGGGAAGGACGATGGGGATTCCAGTGGGGCCATTTCACTGCAGCACCCGGCAGTGACGTCTTGTGCAGAGCTGGGTGGCACCACTGCAATGAAGGAGCTGCTGAGTCCAGCCTCCTCCGAAACACCTTCAGCTGCCATCGCACCCTGCTTGGGATCATCCGGGGCAGAAGAGGCCGCTGCTTCTTGAGGATTCTCCATCGCAGGCACTTGCCCTTCAGGAGGAATGCTCTGTGCTCTCAGGAAAAAGGAGGAGCTTCCCAAGAGCTGCTGGCTTTTCAGGGATAGACTCATCCTCTCATCATCCCCTTGAAATATCCTGCCTTCTCCCACTGATGATGTTGAAGACACAGGCCTGGATCGAGGCAGGAACTGCACATGCTCTTGATTTACCTGCATGAGAGCACTAGTTTCTTGCTGGGGTCTTTGAAGTGGAGGCAGGGCAAGGCGCGATGGCTTCAGCTTCTGCTCTTCCTTTCTCTTCCCCGAGTCCAGAGCCATCCCCGCACCAGGAACAGGTGGGAAGCATTCGCTGGCAGCAGCTTTGCTGGAATTTGCAGCCACCCTCTCCAATGCCCTGTTCATTCTCTCCAGGACTTTCCTGGCCACCTCTTCCTTGTCCAGGGAAAAGGCCCTGCCTTTGGGTGAAGACCTGCAGGACGTTTCCAGAGCAGGCAGCTTGGTGTGACTTGCAGATCCTGCTGGTTTAACTGCAGAGTCCTCCAGTCCTCCCTGTGTCTGCCAAGCTGCCTTGGATGGCAGAGATGGGAAGCTGGGCACATCTGATGTCCCCGATCTTGTCCTGCCAGTCAGTATCCTGCTGTGTCCCAAGGCAGCCTTCTTTGCAAGGCTGGAGGAGGGATGCAGATCTCGTACTGTGCAGGAGACATCGCTGGCCGTGTCCTCCACCACCTGCAATCGAAGCCCACCACACAGGCCAGGTTACTGGTGTCCTTTTCCCTCCCTCCATGCTTCCCAGACGGACGCTTGGCTGTGACCGCCGCTCAGCTCTGTACCTGTGCGATGCCGTGTTGGGAGCAGCGTGAGCCCTGAGGGCCGGGCAGCGGCGGCAGCCGGTCCCTTTGGTGGGACGAAGCTGGGGTCCGTCTGCGCTGCACTGCTGCGGGCAGCTCCTGCTGGCCCACCTGTGGGGAGAAGGAGGCCCATGATGGGGTTGGTTGTGTTGGTGCGAGCAGCTCCTAAGCACGGGAAACCCCAGCCTGGCCTCAGAGGGAACCTCCTGGCTGAGCACAATCCAGCTGCGCTTGGCCTGGACCTGCTCTCTGCCCTCAGCACAGAGCTCATGGGGTTCATGTGGGCCTTGGAGCATCCATATCATGGAAATCATAGAATCACTATGTTTGGGAAAGATCTTCAAAACCATCAAGGCCAACTCTAAACCCTTCTAGCACCATGCCTGCTAAACATATCCCAAAGTGCCTCATCTACACGTTTCTCGAACACTGCCATTGACAGTGACTCCACCACTTCCCTGGGAAGCTTCTGCCAATGCTTTACAATTCTTTCCATGTGGAAAGTTTTCCTAATATCTAACCAGTTCCTCTCCTGGTGCAACCTGAAGCCATTTCCTCTTTTCCTATCAGTATTTTAGATATTAGCCTTGCCTCGTACAGCCTCTTTCAGGTTGTTGTGCAGAGCAATACGGTCACCCCTGAGCCTCCTCTTCTCCACACTAAATAACCCCAGCTCCCTCAGCTCCACCTCATATGGTCTGTGCTCCAGACCCTTCACCAGCTTCGTTGCCCCTCTTTGGAAATACTCCAGCATCTCAACATTTTCCCATTCCCAAATCTGAATACAGTATTCGAGGTGCGTCCTCACCAGCAACGAGTACAGGGGGAGAGTGCAGGCTGGGCTGCTTTTTCCCATGCCCAGGAATACATGTTCCCTCACTGGAGGAGCTCCTGCCCCACTATCTTGACCCAGGGCTCCTTCCTCGCCATCCTCGTGCTCTCCATACAGGTCCTGTCCCTGCCTCCCACCTCTCCCTCCAGCCCCACCACTCACCTCACTCGTACACTCTTGCACTCCAGGGATCCCGTCTGTGGATGAGGAGCAGGCATTACCCTGCTGCTCCTTCTCCATTCTCGGAACCACTCTGAGGACCTCTCGCATGGGCACCAAGGGCAGTTGCTCCCTGCTGGTTGCGCCGCTCTCCTCAGAGTGAAGACCCCAGCAGGGACATGGTCACCATGGGGACTGCCCCACCACAGTGACCTGTGGGCACGATGCCACCCCCATCACAAAGTCCTGGCAGTCGCCATGGGGACACCAGGCATCGCGTCGTCTCCTCCTCTCCCCACTCCTGAGCAGGTCCCTGGGGCGCAGGACGAGTTGTCCCCTCCACAGCTCTGCGCTCCCCGGGCCTTGCAGATGCTGCCCCTCGTCAGGCGCTCCATAGCAGACACCCACCACGAGGCCACCCTGGTGCTCTGCCCCTCGTCCTCGCCCCTGTGCTCTCGATTGCCTCTTGCTTCACCCCAAGGCAGAGCTCCCTGCATCCCGCTGCTCCCTCCCTGCGCTTCTCTTTCCCACATCACCCCATGGCTATTCCTTGCCATCCCAGGCCATCGCTTCCTCACTCCTTCCCAAGTTGCTCCCACTTTGAGGCTCTCCTCTCCTCACCAGCGTGGCCCCCTGCTCGACCATCAGGTCAGCAAATGGGAACAGCCGCGTTTTACACCCCCTCAGCTCCATGTGACGCCAACCCCCAACCGGCCACCATGAAAATACAAAACACTTGTGACTCTCACGCTTAGGTTCCCGACATGGACTTGTTTCTGCCCACACTCATTTACCACCCCCGAGCTTCCTGCCCTGTGGGTGCAGCAGTGAGTGGCAAGAGTGGAGAAGGCAGTTTAATACCATTTATTAATTGCAATCAATATGTAAAGAAATTGTTCTTGTCCCCATCTAGGTGCCCTGCCTAGCTAACAGACACTAGCTATCGTCTTAATATGTAAGAAATCGTTACTGGTTTTATTGATATGTACAGGGTTTTAAACAAGGTTCTAGAAGTGGAAATGAGTGGAAAGAACATGGCAAGTGTAGGAGAACAGTTAAAGGAAGGGAAAGAAGGGAAAGCATGGGAAAATTACTAAAAGCATAGGGAAAAGTGCAAATTGTGGCAAATGAGAGCAAGAGTTGGAAAATAATAGATGGCAAATGTAAGCATTGGAAAAAAGAATTGAAATGGCGGGAAGAATTGCAAAAGCATTTGAGAAGTGTCCAGATTGTGGAAAATAGGGAAAAACATGGGCAAGGAACAATAGTGTAGGAATATGGTCAAAAGTGTGAGAACGGTTACAAAAGTGGAAAGAGTGTGAAATGATGAGGAAAAAAAAAGGAAAGTGCAAAAAGAACACCGAGAGCTCGATAATATTGAGAAAGCATCGGAAAAGAAGGAGAGGTTGGGTAAAAGATGAAAGGGTAGGAAAATCTTCACAAGTGCCGGAAAATTCTCACAGGTATGGGAGGGAATATTTGTGAAAGCAAAGGAAAAAAGTCAAAGTATAGGAAAATTATCAAAGTAGAGGAAAATGTGGAAAAAATGTGGGAAGAAGTGGCAAAGTGTAAGAATACCAGTGAAAATGAATCTGTGGGGAAAACATCCAAAGCAGGAGGAAAACAGACTGTGTGTGAAGACTTGTGGAAGGGTCCAGGGTCCCCCACATCTCCAGTGTGCCCTTGCCCTCAGAAGGCGTCTGCCCCCAGGGAGGAGGGACGCTCCTGCCTTCTTGTCACCGCCAGGTGCCTGCAATGTGCCCCTGCTCTGCTGCCTGTTGCTGAGGGTCCCCAAGGCAGCCCCACTGTCTGCAGACCCCTCTCCTACCATGGAGCAGGCCTGCCTGCGCGGTGCCTGGAGACCCCAGCAAGGCTGCGCTTACAGGTGAAGGTGTCACTGTCCTCGGTGAAAGTCTGATTGGGGCCAAGGGCAGGAAAGGACAAGAGACAACAAGGACAAGCAGCAGCAAAGGGAATTTCAAGAGAGTTTAAGGACAAACTAATAGTAATTTTTGTAGCTGAGCAGCACTGGGACAGGAGCCAGGAGATTTTCCTGGCAAAACCACCTACCAAGCTGATACAAGAGTAAAGTTAGCCCTTCCCAGAGCAACCAGGTTGCCTTCCGCCTCAAGAGGAATGCCTGTGTGCAAAAGGACAAAAAAGGGGATTTTGTGAACCCTCATTTTAGCAAGGGCATTGAAAAGGTTTCTCATAGTCTCCTAGTCAAATTGTGAACTGATCTGCAGAGGATCATGCACCATAAGGTAGGTGGATGGAGCATCAGGCTCACTGAGAACAGTGATCAGCAGTACAGTGCTGCCAAGCGGCAGCTGGCTGTTAGTGGCATCCCTCAGTGATCAGCATGTGGGACAGGACTGCTTCAGCATAACATCAGAACACCAAGTTACTGAAGAAGTCCCTGGATGTGGGCAGCCTGTGATTTGGCAGCCTGAGGTCACCCTTAGCCCATTTCCTCTTCATATCCTCTAGGGGTGTGAAGAGTTTCTGGAGAAGGAGTGATAGAAAGTGTCAAGGGTGCAGCGACTAGAGCAGAGACCTTGGGGTGATGTGCCTCTCCCATTCCTGAAGCACGCTTGACTGTAGATAAGGAGGACTTGGCCTAAGGCAGTGGTGTCATCCATTTGTTTGGGTGCTGTCAGGAAACCACTCCAAGGGGTCCTGGTTTTCCTATAGGTGCCCTGCTGTATCTGCTAGAGACATGGGGTTGTGCTGGACACCCCAGGCAGCCCACCTGTCCCTGCAGGCCTGTTTTGGTGTCACTGAGTCAAGTGGTTGCACTGATCGACATCAAGTGCTTGCAGTGTCTGCATGTGCCTCAGCTGCCTAGTGAGAGGAGCTCTGGTGGCAGTGGGCATGTGGTGTCCTTTCAGGTCACCAACTCCCTACCTGGTCCCCAGTTCATGCTCTTGATGAAAGTGGGTGCATGCCTTCAAGCACCTCGCTCACTTTCAGTGTCACCATGTGCTTGTGTGTGAGCAGCTGGCTTTCCCCCTCCATCCCCAGTGATTTTAAAGGGGGCATAGAGCAGGGTCTTGCTTGCACACAGCCTTGCTGTGCTCCCTTCTGCCTGCACAAGGGGAATCCCACCTCCTGGGTGCTTTTGTAGAGCACATGGGAAGGATCTGAATTCCCCTCCAGTCCAGGGCCTCCTAGGCCAGCCTGAGAAGCCTGACCTGGCTCATCTGAGTCAACACCTGAACTCTGGGAAAATGAGCCCTCTTCTTGTCCCCATCTAGGTGTCCTGCCCAGCTAAGCAATGGCAATCGGGTCTTCCAGAGTGGGGCATTTCCACCTCTTGCAAACAACCATTCTCTGATGAGAACAACTGCAATGCTGGCATCAATCTTCCTTCAGTGCTTAGACAGGGAACACTGTTGATTATTTCAGTCTATTCCAGTGAACATTCCCCAGGAGGAGGGAGCACGAGGGATGGAGACATTCATGAGTACAGCTGGGCCTCTGCTCCTGAGCGGGGTCAGGCTCCTGGGATGGAGGGAGCTCATGGCAACCTGTTGATGCTGCTGAGAGAGAGCTTTGTTCAGGAACAGCTCCAGTGCCAGGAGCAGCAGCGCTCTGGGCACTGCCTGCTTGTTAGGTCCGGTATCCGAATTGACAGGGAGAGACAACCACCATAGATATATTGTCTTTTATTAATAGAAGAAAGATAATAAGTATTACCAGCTAGCTGGGGTCCGGGCTTTCCCACGCAGGGGTCACACCACGGACCCCGACCACTTCGAGCGTCCCTCTTTTATACCGTTCTTACCCAAGAGTGTTCCCCCTCCCGTTTTCCTGTTTTGCATTCTTGTTAATGTTATCTATTTTGCTGAATTAAAACATCTGGATAAGCAGCCCCCCTATCATCCTGATTGAGGGCAGGGCACCCTAACCCCGCCACCTATCAAGGGTCCAGACCTTGCCATGAGCAGGGCATCCTGACCCTGCCATCTATCAAGGGTTCTGCCCCTGCCATGAGCAGGACATCTGGACTCCGCTAGTTATCATGGGTCCTTGTGCTCTAAGACTCAGCTTATTCTACATTAGCTATTTAACCCCTACCTTCCCTGCTAATGCACCCTACATTCCCCCCTTTTTCTTTTGCTAATATCAGAGAATCCTTTCTCGATCTTTCTGAGTTTGTCGCATGAACATTATGTGCATAGAATTAACTCGATTTGTAGCTTTTTCCATTACCCCCATTACACATTTCCACATTATACAGATACACAGTAACAGTAATAACAGAATTACAAATACGCGTAATCCTTCTTTTATCAGTCCTGATATCCACCCAGGTAACCCTCCAAACAATGACTCTAGCCATCCGTCCATCAGTCCTTCTTCCTGTGTTATCTTCTGAGTGTGTTCCTTGAGCCAGCGCAATTGTTGTTGAATCGATTGGCTATGGTCCGACAGGTTAAAACAACATAGTCCTTCAAACTCCTCACATCCCTGTCCATGGGCGAGGAGCAAGAAGTCTATAGCCGCTCTGTCCTGTAGTAGTGCGTGTCGCAGGCTGTTCTGATCGAGCAGGAGTTGTTCCAATACCTCGGTTGTCGCATTTGCTTGCTTCGCACTCCAACAGGCTAACTTCGAAAGCTCCCTTAATGCATTTCCTGCTGCAGCTCCTGGCACAAAGATAGCTAAGGCGACCCGCGCGGTTACAGATATTAATTGTACATTATCATCACATTCCAGTGTTAAACCAAGGGAACGCTTTTGCCTCCTTTGTTCCTGCTTCATAGTTAACAACTTAGCTTTAGACGGGGCTATCATTGCCAGTTGCCCTAAATAACACGGTCCCCCATAGGCATTCTTAGGTATTCCCTGCCATGCTCTATCCCCACAAATTAGAAACACTCCATCTGGCAAGGCCTTAGCGGTATCATTATTCCATAGTAAATCTGTCCTATTATGTACCTGTCCTGATGGATCCCCCCCATATGCTCCTAAGGGTAATCCCGCAGGGTACCGTTCTTGTAACCCATCGACTGTCCCATTTATCCCACAGAATGTCCCGTTTGCATATATGGGACCGAAGGTTCCATCTCCTCCTATGGTCTTACGCCAGTCGAATATTGGGTCGGGAGATACATCAGTCCAACCCGAAGCATTCCACCATTGGGGCCTAGGGCCTCCTTTAATTATAATGTTCCATTGTGCCAGGAGTCTCACTCCTCCCTTTTCTCCAAAAAACTTGTCCCCAAACATAAAACATGTTTGGGTCCAATTATTGGAACTATTTCCAATTGCTTGTGCCCCCATCAAATTGAGCTCTTGGGGGTCCCAAGGCAATGAGATATTTAATCCCTTAATTAGCCTTACGGGGCATTCCGAGGCACTTACTACCCCTGAGCAGTTTCCCGTAGATACCTTTTTAAAACTGTTGTCATCAAATCCCGGCTTCCCAAACAAGCAGGTTCTGAATGGATTACTAGCGGTGGTGAGGGACAGGCAGAATTCCTGATTCCCTGTGTTATTTGCCCAAGTCACCCACATATTACTTCTCTCTTCTATGTTGTATATCCCATTAGAACACCTCAGAATCATAATTAGCAGGACCATAATTACCCAAATTGTGTTACCGTACATTTTTCCTAATTAATTTCAATTTCAGAGGATTGTTACTATTCCTTCGGACCTCCCACTCCTCTGCTTTCTTCCGCTCTTCTTTGTTTAGCTTCCGGACGTGGGAATGGTGAATCCAATGTCCTATTCCATCGACCTTAACGGCAGTGGGTGTTACTAAAATTACTACATAAGGTCCCTTCCATCTGCTTTCTAATGTTTTTGGGTTATGCCTTTTTACCCACACCCAATCTCCAGGTTCGATATCCATTTCTGACCCCTTCTGATTTCTTTTATACCAGTTTTGTAGTAATGGGAATAACTCATCTTGTATTTCTTTTAAGATCTGCATCTCTTTCCTCATTCCTGAGTTTTTAGTTATTCCCTTCCTTATCTCTAACGGATATACTGGGAGTAGGGTCCCAAACATTATTTCAAATGGTGTAAAGTCTAGTACATATGGAGTTATCCGAACCCGGTATAGGGCAAAAGGTAGCATTGTTACCCAGTTCTCTTCAGTCTCTTTTACTAGCTTAGCAAGGGTTTCCTTTAAGGTTCTGTTCATCCTTTCCACCTGACCCGAACTTTGAGGATTATAGGCACAATGCAATTTCCAGTTGGTTCCCAGTGCTCGGGCTAATTCCTGTGTAACCCTTGCCACAAAAGCTGGTCCATTATCAGACCCCATGCTCACCGGTATCCCATATCTGGGGATTATTTCTTCCAAAAGTTTTTTCGCTACCACCTGGGCTGTTTCTTGCTTAGTGGGAAAGGCCTCCACCCACCCTGAAAAGGTGTCTACTAATACCAACAGATATCTATATCCGTATTTACCTGGTTTTATTTCTGTAAAGTCTACTTCCCAATGCCTTCCAGGCTCACCACCCCTTTCCCTTATACCTTCATGTACCTTCCTGACCTTCGATGGTTTCATTTCCTGACATGCTTGACACCCCTCTATTATCCCTCTTAATATTTTCCTCTGATCTTGGAATCTCAACCCGAACTTTTCTATTAACAGTCCCATTTTTCTTTCCCCCAAGTGTGTGGTACTGTGTAACTGTTGCACCATCTTCTGTCCCAACCGCTTAGGAATTAACATTCTTCCTTCTGTATCGTAATGTCCTTCTCCTGCACTTTGCTTTTCTGCGACCTTTTGAATCCACTCCCTCTCCTCTGGGGTGTATTCATCCTCTCCAATTTCCTCTTCTTCTCTTAAAGTGTTGTGAGTCAGGGCTAGTACCCTTTGTATTTGTCCTTCTAACGCAGCTCGCCGGGCTGCACTATCTGCAGCTGCATTCCCTCTACTTATCGTATCGGTTTTCTTCTGATGTCCTAAGGTATGCACAATTGCCACTGCTTTTGGTTTCTGCAAAGCTGACAGCAAGTGCAAAACCTCTTCTTTGTTTCGGATTTCTTTTCCTGCGGAGGTAAGAAATCCCCTTTCTCTGTATATTGCTCCGTGTATATGCACTGTCCCATATGCGTAGCGACTATCTGTATAAATCGTCACTCGCTCTCCTTCTGCCATTTCTAGTGCCTTAGCCAAGGCTATCAGTTCCGCTCTCTGAGCCGAAGTGCCATCTGGTAAACGCTGGCTCCAAACTATTTCTCCCTTCTGATTTACCACTGCAGCTCCCGCCCTTCTTTTTCCTTGCTCGACCAAGCTACTTCCATCTGTAAACCACACTTTTCCCCCTTGCAGCGGCTCATCCTTTAAATCTTCCCGCACCGTCGCAGTTTCAGCTAACACCTCCTGACAATTATGCACAGGTGTTTCATATTCTGGGTTAGGTAGGAGAGTGGCTGGATTTAAAGTCGTTGGGGACGTATACATAATCCTTTCTGGGTTTAAAAGTAAGGCTTGGTAATGAGTCAGCCTAGCATTTGTTATCCATCTTTCAGGCGGCTGTTTGAGTAATGCCTCTACGTAATGAGGAGCCGTTACATACAGTTTTTGCCCAAACGTGAGTTTGTCTGCGTCCTTAACCATCATTGCCACGGCTGCAATGATTTTAAGGCACGAGGGCCACCCTGCGGCGACTGGGTCTAATTTCTTTGATAAGTACGCCACTATCCTTTTCCAAGGTCCTTGTTTTTGAGTTAGCACTCCCTTAGCAATTCCCGCTCTTTCGCTCACATATAAATGGAAATCCTTGGCTGGGTCTGGGAGTGCAAGTGCAGGGGCCTCTAGCAGGGCTAATCTCAGTTCCTCAAAAGATTTTCCCATAGCTTCTGTCCACTGCCAGTCCGGTTTCTCTCGACTCGCCTCATACAGAGGTTTCGCTTTTTCTGCAAATCCAGGTATCCACAAACGGCAGTATCCTTCTGTCCCCAAGAATTCTCGAACCTCCCTTGGAGATCTGGGCTCCTGAATCCAAAGAACAGTCTCTTTCATGGCATCAGTTAGCCATCTCCTACCATCTCGTATCTTATATCCCAGATATGTTACTTCAGGACTACATAGCTGAGCTTTCTTAGCACTTACTCGGTATCCTAGTTTATTCAATTCTTGCAACAACTTCCTCGTACCTTCCTCACACTCCTCTTTCGTTCTTGCTGCTAGCAGCAGATCATCCACATACTGAAGCAATTTCACACTAGGATTCTGTCTCCTGAATTCACTCAAATCTTCCTGCAGTATTTCATTAAACAAAGTCGGTGAATTTTTGAACCCTTGTGGTAATCGGGTCCAAGTTAACTGACCCTTATATCCGCTCTCGGGATCTTCCCATTCAAAAGCAAACATTTCCTGGCTCTGTTTTGTCAGGGGGATGGTAAAGAAGGCATCCTTTAAGTCTAAAACTGTATACCATCCCATATCTGGTGGCATCGTACTTAACAGAGTGTATGGATTCGGGACTGTAGGATGCACATCCTCCACTCTTTTATTAACTTCTCTCAGATCTTGAACTGGCCTGAAATCTCCTCCGGGCTTCTTTACTGGCAGTAGAGGAGTATTCCAAGGAGATTTGCATTTACGCAGAATGCCAGCTTCCAGTAACCTTTTAATGTGCTTCGCTATCCCTTGTCGAGCTTCAGGGGTCATTGGGTACTGTTTAACCCTAATCGGGTGAGCTCCTGGTTTTAATTCCACGACCAGAGGAGTTTTCCCTTTAACCTCTCCTACCCCTGAATTCTCTGCCCATACTTCTGGGAGTTCCCTCATCCATTTTTGAGTTTCTGGTCCAACTTCTTCCTTCCTCTCTTCATACAGTCTATATTCGTCCTCTAATCTAACAGTCAGGACCTGTATCGGTTGTCCTTCCCGGTCATTGATCTTTACCCCATCATCCTCGAAATATATCCTTACCCCCAATTTAGTTAGGAGATCCCGGCCCATTAAGGGTACCGGACTCTCCGGTATATACAAAAATGAATGCGTGATTTGTCTATTAGCTACATCTACCTTCCTTTCTGATGTCCACCGATATACCTTACTCCCATTTACCCCTTGTACTCGAGCTTTCCTTGTCGATAGTTTCCCCGCTGCTTTATTTATTACTGAGTATTCAGCCCCTGTGTCTACCAGAAATTTTACACGTTTCCCTTCCATTTCTAATTCTACCCAAGACTCGGGGAAGGGTTCCGAGTCCCGGCCCCTTCAGTCACTATCTTCTTTTGCCACCAGTACTCTAGGTGGCCTCCTTTCTCCTTTTTCTGGACACTCATTTTTCCAGTGTCCTTTCTTTTTGCAAATTGCACATTGATCCTTTCCTAACCGTACCCCTGTTCCTCTGGGGGGTGGCGGTCCCCTTCTTTGCCTCTCTGATTTTTCTCCTGCTTCAAAAAATCTCCTAGCCATTTCCCTCTGGTGTTTCCAATCCTCCCTTCTTATTCTCTCCTGTTTTTCTTCTGGAGTCTCCCTGTTGTTGTACACTTTCTCTGCTACCTTTAAAAGATCCTGTAAGGTTTGCTCCCCCAACCTCTCAATCTTTTGTAATTTCCTTCTTATATCCGGGGCAGCTTGATTTACAAATGCCAAGATGACAGCTGCCCGATTCTGTTCCTTCATAGGATCTAAAGGAGTGAATTGTCTAAACGCCTCTAATATTCTCTCTAAGAAAGCGGCAGGGCTTTCCTCGGCTTCCTGCCTAACAGCATTTACTTTTGCTAAGTTAGTAGGTTTACGCGCCGCCGCCCGCAACCCAGCCATCAGCGTTTGCCGGTATGTTCGAAGACGCTCCCTACCTTCAGGTTGTTCAAAATCCCACGGTGGTCTTACCAATGGGAATCCTTCATCGATAAGGTTCTGCTGCCCGGTGGGTCTCCCGTCCTCTCCCGGCACCAACTTTCGCGCCTCGGTCAGGATCCTTTCACGCTCTTCGGTCGTAAACAGCACTTTTAAAAGCTGCTGACAGTCATCCCAGGTAGGGTTGTGCGTAAACAAGATGGATTCTAATAAATCAATTAACGCCCCCGGTTTCTCGGAAAAGGAGGGGTTTTGACTTTTCCAATTATACAAATCGCTAGAAGAGAATGGCCAGTATTGATACGTACGCTGTCCCTGTGGCCCAGTTGTTCCAGTCGTTCTAACTGGGAAGGCATGGGTGGTACTTGATATTCCTTCTTCATCTTCCTTTCTCACTACGTAAATATCAACTTTTCCGTCTTTTCTACCCTCCCCCAAAAGAGGTTTCAGCCATGGGGGTGGATACAGAACCAAATCCTCCCATGTGATTATATATGGAAATTGATCTGGGTGTCCTTCTGACCCAGGTCTCATTATTACCTCTTTTACTCTCCTTATTAATTCTAAATCAAAACTTCCCTCTCTCGGCCAGCCTACATCAAAACTTGGCCACTCACTTTTACAAAATGCCTCCCATCGGTTTTTATACACTTCTACAGACAAATTATGTGCCCGACGTTTAACATATCCAAAATGATTTAACATAAATGACAAAGGGGTGGATTTCCCTTGTCCCATTGTATCAAGCTCGTCGCTTAAAACCAAAGTTAATACAACTGCCAGTAAACTAGTAAGGGCGATTATTAACAGAATTCTCCCTTCCCACACCGGTCTCCTTTCGTCAAGGAGATACGGTGTTCCCAAACAACCTAACCAACCACCCTTCCTTCTCGTGGGAGTCTGAGGGACGTCTCCCTCAGACTCCAGCCGACTATCCTTCGGTGCGTCCACCTGGATTTCTGTCGGCTCACTCTCACCCCCTGAGGCCTCCCTTGACTTATTATCTTTCTCTATCTCTTTCTCCTCCCCTGCATTCGGATCCCGGACGAGCCCCCAGATGTTAGGTCCGGTATCCGAATTGACAGGGAGAGACAACCACCATAGATATATTGTCTTTTATTAATAGAAGAAAGATAATAAGTATTACCAGCTAGCTGGGGTCCGGGCTTTCCCACGCAGGGGTCACACCACGGACCCCGACCACTTCGAGCGTCCCTCTTTTATACCGTTCTTACCCAAGAGTGTTCCCCCTCCCGTTTTCCTGTTTTGCATTCTTGTTAATGTTATCTATTTTGCTGAATTAAAACATCTGGATAAGCAGCCCCCCTATCATCCTGATTGAGGGCAGGGCACCCTAACCCCGCCACCTATCAAGGGTCCAGACCTTGCCATGAGCAGGGCATCCTGACCCTGCCATCTATCAAGGGTTCTGCCCCTGCCATGAGCAAGACATCCGGACTCCGCCAGTTATCATGGGTCCTTGTGCTCTAAGACTCAGCTTATTCTACATTAGCTATTTAACCCCTACCTTCCCTGCTAATGCACCCTACATGCTGAGGCTGCCAGAAGGTGAGAAAAGACAGCGAGAAGTAAAAGGCAGTGTGGAAGTGGAAGGCGAGGCCAGAGGAGAGCTCATTGTGAGATAAACCTTCCCAGCCCTGGACACGGTGAGTCTCTGGATGCAGGGCAATGCTGCTGAGCTTCCTGGAAAGGTCTTGTCACTCGATTGCATTTTTCAAGGATGATTCTCATGGTTTTTCCTTTGCATAGCAGGAGGAAATGCTTAAGAGCAGGAATTCCCTGCCACCCATGGACAGGGTGTCCTGCTCTGTTCTCCCAGGGGTGACTGCAGTGGTGTGAAGGCAGGTGTGCATGGGCAGCCATTCAGAGCAGGGTCCCTGTGCCCAGGGCAGTGACGCTGCCACCTGCAAGGGTCAGCACTCAGCCTGCCCGTGGAACTGCTCACCTTGCTGTGGGGAGAAGCTCTGGGTGAGACGGGAGACTCCCAGCAGAGCAGCTTCAGCCTCTCATCAAGACGCTGCTGTGTCTTTCAGAGCTGCCCTCAGCTCCACATCACCCCCAGCATATTTCTCAGGGACCTTTTCTAGAGGACAGTCACGGCAGGAGCAGGGTTTACCTTAAAGACAGGCAGTTGTCCTGAGTCAGTGCTTTAATTTTGCTGCTGTTTGCACAGTGCTGACAGGGAAAGGACATGGGAGAGAGAAGGAGCTTCTGGTAGGAAAAAGGTCCGAGCAGTGCACATATGATCAGTGAATGAGCAGAAACTACAACTATAGATGCTACAAGCTGGGGATTTTGGAGACCACCCTGTCATCCCTTCCATGCAGACATGTTCCTCCAAGCAAGCCGCCTGTGCCTGCTCTCCCAGGCAACCAAGTCCCTGACCCCAGGCCATGGGGTCCAGGGCGTGATGTCCTTCCTCAGCAGTCCAAGCTCAGCAGAGGAGAGGAACAATTCTCCTGTGAGGTGCCTATTTCCCACTATGTGACAAAGAGCCTGAGAGCAACCGTCCTGTAATGTTGCCATCTGCGAGGTGGTGTGCACAACCGAGTGACGCCAACAATTTCCTCAGCGCCTGTCTCTTGCTCCTTGCTTTCCCTTTGCCATGAGGTTAACGGTGTTGTTGCTCATTGCCTCACCTCTCTGGGTCTGGTGCTTGCTCTCCTGCTCTCTGGGCCTGAGGAGAAGGGGGATTCACATGTGCTTATGGTATGAACCCTCTGGGTCCTCAGTAGAGTTGTCTTCATGGCAGTGGCATGTGCAGTTCTTCCCTTCCAAGTTCCTCAGCAACAGATTTACCCAGAGAGGGATAGATCTGTCTCTCTGGGGTGTCCTGCCAGGCTGCAAGCCATCCTGCAGGCAACCACAGCTCTTCCATATCATACTTGTGAGCACTGCGAGTCCTCATGCTCTTCATGTGAGTCAGAAACATCATCAAATGCTCTGAAGAGCTCTCCAAAGTACTCAATGCCTATGTGGAGGGAGAGAGAATTTGGAAAGCTTCTCTTTCAAACTGAACTCCTGTTCTCTCAGCTCCATCCTGACCCTTTCTTAGAATCATCTGTGAGGGTGATAGTCCTTTAGCTGGGAGAGGTGCAAACACGGGGCAGCAGGGAACAAGAATCCCGGACAGAGCTGGTCCCCTGACTCTGTACAAAGTCACTGTGAGCCGCTTTAACTCTTGGGATGCCTAAGATCGTGCGAGCAATCGAAATGCCAAATATTTATAACCACCAAATAATATGTGATGGAGGCATCTGAAAAGAAAAAGAAATACAGAAAGAGACCCCTCCACTACACCCCATTTTCTGGAGAAAATCAGTGTTTAAATGGCCACAAAACAGGTGGATGTAATCTGCTGCAGGATGCTTGCCTCAGAACTAGTCACTTCCCACTGCCACTACTGTGTCTGGAGAAAGAGTGAAGATGGTACGATGACCTGAGGACGAGGTCTATCTCACTGGGACAGAGGGGTTTGGAATGCTCTGGGTCTGCACCTGCCTTCGCTGCACTGTTTCTCTCCCTGGCTGGAGTGGGAGCAGTGCAATCGATTCAAACAGACACCCCGTTTAAGAGGGCAAGGTTGGGCCTGTGAATCCCTCATATGTGCAGCAGTCAAACACCTCCATTTTACACCCTCTGACTGAGCAGAGCTGACACCTGTGTAGCCCATGGCCAGAGGCCCCTGCACAACATGGCACAGACAGCACAAACCAGGGCTGAGGAAAGGGAACTGAACAAGACAAAGGACACAAGGCTGGGGAAGCTATGAGGAATGGAGAGGGTTGTCTTTAGAAAAACCTATTCTAACTTGTCGATGTCTTTTCCTCCTTGGACAGTGCTATGAACCAAGGGAGATCAAATGTCCAACAGCAGCTCCCTCAATGAATTCCTCCTTCTGGGATTCGCAGACACACGGGAGCTGCAGCTCTTGCACTTCTCGCTCTTCCTGGGCATCTACCTGGCTGCCCTCCTGGCCAACGGCCTCATCATCACAGCCGTAGCCTGCGACCACCGCCTCCACACCCCCATGTACTTCTTCCTCCTCAACCTCTCCCTCCTCGACCTGGGCTCCATCTCCACCACTGTCCCCAAATCCATGGTCAATTCCCTCTGGAACACCAGGGCCATTTCCTACTCTGGATGTGCCGCTCAGGTCTTTTTCTTTGTTTTCTTTATGTCAGCAGAATTTTCTCTCCTCACAGTCATGGCCTATGACCGCTACGTTGCCATTTGCAGACCCCTGTATTATGGGACCCTCCTGGACAGCAGAGCTTGTGTCAAAATGGCAGCGGCTTCCTGGGGCACTGGTTTTGTCACTGCCCTCCTGCACACTGGGAACACATTTTCCATACCACTCTGCCAAGGTAATGTGGTGGAGCAGTTCTTTTGTGAAATCCCCCAGATTCTCAAGCTTTCCTGCTCAGATTCCTACCTTCAGATTCCTTCCTTCATAGAAACTGGGGTTCTTGTGCTTAGTCTTTCTTTAGTCTTTGGCTGTTTCGTTCTCATTGTGGTGTCCTACGTTCAAATCTTCAGAGTTGTGCTGAGGATCCCCTCTGAGCAGGGCCAGCACAAAGCCTTTTCCATGTGCCTCCTGCACCTGGCCGTGGTCTCCCTCTTTGTCAGCACTGCATTTTTTGCAGACCTTAAGCCCCCCTCCATCTCCTCTCCAGCTCTGGATCTAATGGTTACTGTTCTGTACTCGTTGGTGCCTCCAACACTGAACCCCCTCATCTACAGCATAAGGAACAAGGAGACGAGGGAAGCACTAAAGAAGCTGATTCCAGTGGTACTAGTTTAGCAGCAATGAGCTGCCTATGTCTCTTCACAAGGGATATTGATTCTAAGGCATTGATTTGTTTTGATTCGTCTTATCTGTGATATCCATAATTGTGCACAAATCCTTGAATGCATCCCTTCTCCAGAGGCACAAACCCAATCTGTCTGATCCAGAGGCCTTCTCTCATTCTGTCCCTCACGGGGTCAGAGCTGCCCTCCCAGGAAGCACCTCTGTAGCAAAAGGGGATTTTCTCAGCACTGTGCCTGAAGGCTGGGCTCTTCTTACCAAGCAGGAGCCAAGAATGGCCTTAGGGAACTGCACCCACAAAGGCCTTCTGGCTGTGCCTGGGGTTGCATGGGCCAAAGAGCATCAGCTCCTGGAAGGATGTGTTAGGGAATGAGGTCTGGATTCAGCTGCCACTTGCGGGTCCCCAGTGCCCTGGACTGGGTGAGTGGTCACAAGGTGTCTGCTGGAGACTGTCCCACAGATTACAGCCTGTGACAGAGGCCATCCTTCTGGGAGGGCTATGGAGCAGCCATGGAGCACAGGGCACCTCCAGGGGCAGCACATGCTTGGAGTGGGCAGTGAGCGCTGTCCTGGGAGAGGGGCTGCATAGAGGGGCTGCAGGCACCTGCGCTTGAAGATCTTCTGGCCACGAGAGCAGTGGGGACGTGGAGTGAGCGGCCTCCATTTCCTTGTGTCACTGCTGCCCCTTTTCCCCCTGCCCTGGGCCCCCTCCCCTCTGCCAAAGCGAGTCCAGCATCGTCTGGGGAATCTCTTTCCCATGGGGATGGGGGCCCTTCACCGCCCCTTCCCAGCCCTGGTCTCTGCAGTCCCCTGTGCAGGGCTCTGCCCACTTGCCCCCACCACAGTCATGGCTGCACGGGGAGCCCATGAAAACACCGATGCTCCTTCCCTGGAGCTGCATCCACCCAAACCTGGAGCCCGGCTCCCCCAAAGCCATCTATTGTCCAGTGGCCCAGCCATACAGCCCAGGGCAAGGGGTTTCACCCCAACTTCCTTCCTGCTCCTTCTGATCCCAGCACTGCTGCTGCAGTGCCCATGTCAAATCCTTCTGCTGCCTTGTGGCCGTGGGGTAGCTCCAGTTCAGCCAGGGATGCGCTGAGCCCTTCAGGATTGGGCTGAGGTGGGTCTGGCACTACCAGGGTGGGTGGGAGAGGGCAGCCCCCTCTGCCACGCTGGGGTTGGGGTTGGGCACAGCTTTTCCCTGGGAGCTCCCTGCAGAGCCGCTCCAGGGGATCCTCCACCTGTGCCCTGGCAGCAGCACCAGCGCTCAGGGTGCCGGGGTGGGAGTGCACAGAGGACGTGAGGGGATGGGCTGACCCAGGGGAGCATCGAGACCATGTTTGTGTCAGATTTATTGTCCCTCTAATAAAAGGAGAAGTTTCCTAGTTGCAGCCAGGAGTCCTATCAGTAACATCTCCAAATACAGGTGCATTTCAGACCCTCTCTGGCAAGCCCCTTTCTGCAGTGATCTGCAGCAGCTGAGAGGAGATGCCTCTGGTGGGATGGAGGGCAGATGCATTGGAGAGGCCCCTTCCAGCCCAGGAGGATTTTCTGGGCACTCAAACAAAGATTTCAATCTGGGACCTTCATGTTTCAGCCCCGGAAGACTCAGCGCAGGGCTGATTAGCTGCACATGGGACTTCTTTGAACCGGGCTTTGTTACAAGTCACATCTCCTCAACCATGGCAATGGCCCCAGAAGCTGATCCCCTCACATCTGACCTCAACAAGACCTACAGTATTTCTCTGCTTTTATTCCCATGTACCTAAACTTTCTTCTTAGCTTCTCAGCATTGGGATTAAGACTCAGCTCCTGGGACAGAGAAGGCTCCATGGGCACCCAGCCCCACTGCTGCACTCAGAGCTTCACTCTGTTGACCTAAGCCAGTCCCAGAGTGCTCCCTGAAGCTGTCTGAATGGACAAAGGTGGGACATGTCCCTTCTTCTTCCTCCCAAGCATGTCATTTGAGGATGCACAGGAAGAACAGGCCTGGAGGCATCCTCATGGTACGGCAATGCCTGTGGCTGGGGTAACTGATGGTCCCCCTCCTGCAAATGCTTCCCAAGCCAGGTGTTTGGAGACAAGTGACTGGCAGTGATTATGGGATGGGCGAGGACCTTCCCCTCTGGGTGGGCAGGGGGACCTCATGCTTTTGTCACACCAGTGGAAAGCAGCTGTCCGCTCAGAGGCCTGTGGAAGAAGAGGGACAGAGCTCAGGGCTCATGGGGTGAAGGTGGTGCCATGTATCTGGGGCCAGGGCACTGCTCTCTCCTAGACCTTCTCCTAGGAAAGCAGTGCAGGAGCAGGCATACCCTGGAGAACAACCCTGCCCATGTTCCTAAGGCCAATGACAGGGTCCCATCTGTGTGAGAACGTGACACGCCAGCAGCAGGGCCATGGCTGCTCTTTGTACTCTGAGGTCATTTCTGCCTGAGTACCTGATAGCCCCAAAACTTCTGACTGTGAGAATACTTACTGCTCTGGAGTTGATACGCCAAAGGGGGCTCTTAGCTCTCACAGGCTGTTGTGACGTCAGCTCAGTGTCTGGTGGTGACAAGGCAGAAAAGGGTCATGGTTTGGGTGTTGGTTGTGTTGGCATTTCTGACTCAGGATCTGGTAGGCCAGCAGCAGGCACATGTCCCGGACGTTGGTTGTGAGGTCACTGCTGTGCCTGTCCCTGATAGGCTGAAAGCAGGGACATGGCTCTAATGGTGATTGTGAGGTCACGTCGTTCTCTGTAGACCTGAGGCCATCAGCAGGCTCTGGGTTGCTGAGGTTTCTTGTGATGTCACCTCTGTCCCCGCTGCTGATAGGCCAGAGCCAGCGGAAGGTTGCAGGGCACATTGTGAGGTCACTGCTGCCGCGTGCGGGATTGGCCGACAGCAGGACCAGCCCCAGCCAAGGGCCTGTGAGGTCCCCTCAGTGTGAGCAGCTGATCAGAGGACGGGGCTGTGACATGGGCTGTGAGGACGCGTCTGTCTGTGCAGAGGACAGGTCGGAAACGCACTGGCCGTGCAGGGCTGTCCCCAGAGCGAGTCCTGGAGATGGAGAAGGAGCAGCAGGCGAATGGCTGCTCCTCGTCCATGGACGGGATCCCTGGAGCGCAGGAGCGCATGAGGGAGGTGAGCAGTGGGGCTGGAGGGAGAGGCGGGCAGCAGGGATGGGACCTGCATGGAGGACACGGGGATGGTGGGGAAGGAGATCTGGGCCAAGACAGCCCAGCAGGAGCTTCTCCAGCGAGGGGACATGTGTTCCTGGCCATGGGCACTTCCTCTCACACAAAGCAGACCAAGGGGCACTCTCTCCTGTGCCTGGTGCTGCTTCACGAAGAACAAGTTGCCACTGAAGATATCCATGGGCCTTGACAGCCTTCGATTCAGCCACCCAGAGGTCCTTATTAGCCCATTCCCTATTCATATCATGTGGTGGATGAAGAGAAGTTCAGAGGAGGAGAGCTAGAAGGGTTTGAGACTGCAGAGCCTGGAGCAGAGACGTGGTGGGGTGGGGGTGCCTCCCATTTATGCAGCACCCTGTGTGTAGACGGGATGGGCTTTCCCTACCGCCAGTGCTGGAATGTCTGTGTTTGGGTACAGGACAGAAACGCCTGATGCTCTGGGACACTTGCCCAGCAATCACTCCAAGAGTACACGGTTTTCCTGTAGGCCCCCGGCTGTATCTGCTAGAGACATGTAGTTGTGCTGGACACCCCAGGAATCTGACAAGGCCCTGCCAGCACTTTTCTGTGCCATCAAATCAAGGCTCTGCACTGAATTACAAGAGCTGCTGGTTAATCCTGCAATCTTCCCATGCTTCAACTTCCTAGCGAGTGAGGCTATCATCATAGTTGGCATCTCGGGTCATTTCAGACAGTCAAGGCAATTCCCCACCTGGACCCCAACTCGTGCTCTAGGATGATGCAGGTCTCCCAGTATCTCCATCGGAGCAAGCAGGCACTGGCACCTGCCTTGCATCTCCTCAGTCTCTTCCACTGTCACCAGGTGCTTCTGTGGGAGCAACTGACTCTCAACCTTCATCTCCAGGGATTGTAGTGGAGCTTTGACAAGGAGCTTGTGTGCAGATCTCTGTGCTCTGCTCACTTCCGTTTGGCAAGGGGAATGCCACCACTCGTGTGTTTGTGGAGTTTACAGGAGGGATCTGAATACGACTTCACACTCAGACTTATGGTCTCTTTTCAGTGGTGGCCACTGATAGGACTAGAGGACATGGCCGGAAACTGAAACATCAAAAATTCCATAGGAACTTAAGGAAAAATTTCTTAACAGTGAGGGTGACAGAGCACTGGAACAGGCTGCCCAGAGAGGTTGTGGAGTCTCCTTCTCTGGAGATCTTCAAAACCCGCTTGGATGCAGTCCTGCGCCACGTGCTTTAGGTGTCCCTGCGTATGCAGGGGGGTTGGACTAGATGATCTCTAGAGGTCCCTTCCAACCCTAAGCATTCTATGATTCTATGATTCTCAGGTCTAGGCAGGTACTGCCCAGATGGATATTTCTGAATCAGCACCTGAACCTTGTGTCAGTGAACTCCCACTTGTCCACTCCTCAGTCTCCTGTCTAGTTAAGGTATGTGAGATGAGGCTTCCAGAGTGGGACATTTCCAACTTTCATAGATAGTCATCCTTTCATGAAATAAATTGCCGTTTTGGAATAATCTCTCTCCAGTCATTAGCAGAGGACAACAGGTGATTATTTTAGTTTATTGAAGTGAACTTTTCCCAGGAGGAGGGAGCACAAGGGACAGAGATATTGGTGAGTTCAGCTGTTCCTCTGCTCCTGAGCGGGGCCAGGCTCCTGGGACGGAGGCAGCTCGTGGCAGCCTGGCAGCACTGCCCAGAGACAGTGTGTGCAGGAGCAGCTCCTGTGCCAAGAGCAGCAGGGCTGCGGGCACTGCCTGCTGCTGCGGACAGGAGAGGAGAGAAGGCAGCGAGAGGGGAATGGCAGTGTGGAGTGGGAGGACAGAGCAGAGCTCACTGTGGAAGTGAGCTCCCAGCCCCTTGCATGGTAAGTCTCTGGCTGCAGGGCAAGGCTACGGAGTTTCCAGAGGGCTCTTCTGCACCCAGTCAATGCCATCACTTGATCGGGTTTGGGGCAATCGCTCTCCCCCCATCTCCAATGCAGAGGATGCTTCAGAGCAGGATTCCCTGCCTTAGCGTCACAGGGACAGGGCATCCTGCTTCCTTTTGCTGGGGATGCTGCAGGGCTGTGAAGCTGGGTGTGCACCCAGGTCTTCATGGGCTCTAATCCAGAGCAGTGTCCCTGTGCCCCAGGGTTGCTCCTTGCTTCCCTCCTGTCCATGCTGCTCCTGGTCTTCTCTTAGGCTCACTAGAGTGGAGAGGATTTCAGCTGCAGTTCAGATATCAACGCTGCAAGTTATGAGAAACAGGGGTCTGCACGGGAGTGTGGTTTTTAGCGTAACATGTAAATGCGATCAACCTCCAGCTCAAAGCAGTGTGAATGCAGGACAGCTGGACCCTGGGGTAATAGAGAAGCTCTTGTCACGCTGTCCCAAGTGATAGGGAAGCCTTTCCTCTCAGCACTTGCGGCAGAAAGGACAATGATTGCTATCTTCAAGGAGTGCTGCCCCGGTGGGAGAGGGGCATCTCAAAGAAAATAAATAATGTCGAAAAGAAAAACTTTATTCTAAAATCCACATCCCTTAGAAATGGGTGTGAAGATGCTGAATAGCCCTGTTATGTGAAAAGTGATTTTATTGTGAGTGTCAGAATTACTCACTCCAATTCCCTCCACATTCCATAGGCAGAGGTCCCAAATCCTTACAACACACCCTGTCAGCACAAAATGGGGTTCAAGACAGGTAACTGCGCAGATGCCCCTTCCCCGTCCCCGCCCCCTAGTAAAGAGAGAATCAGTGTGGTGTGTTTTTAATGAGAAATTGAATATTTTTTTAATTTACTGGTTTTTCTTTCTTGAAATGTGTTTTCCTAAAATGCCACATCTTTTTTTTTTTTTTTTTTTTTCTCCCAGGACAGTGCACTATGCCCTGAGATAGCAAATGTCCAACAGCAGCTCCTTCAGTGGGTTCCTCCTCCTGCCATTCACAGACAGGAGGGAGCTGCAGCTCTTGCACTTCTCGCTCTTCCTGGCCATCTACCTGGCTGCCCTCCTGGCCAACGGCCTCATCATCACAGCCGTAGCCTGCGACCACCGCCTCCACACCCCCATGTACTTCTTCCTCCTCAACCTCTCCCTTCTTGACCTTGGCTCCATCTCCACCACGGTCCCCAAATCCATGGTCAATTCTCTGTGGGACACCAGGGCCATTTCCTACTCAGGATGTGCTGCGCAGTTCTTTATGTTTCTTTTCTTGATAGTAGGACAGTATTTCCTTCTCACAGTCATGGCCTATGATCGTTATGTTGCCATCTGCAGACCCCTGTATTATGGGACCCTCATGGACAGCAGAGCTTGTGTCAAAATGGCAGCAGCTGCCTGGAGTAGCAGTTTTGTCAACGCTCTCCTGCACACTGGGAACACATTTTCCTTACCACTCTGTCAAGGTAATGAGGTGGAGCAGTTCTTCTGTGAGATCCCCCAGATCCTCAGGCTCTCCTGCTCTAATTCCTATCTCAGGGAAGTTGGAGTCCCTGTGATTACTTTTTGTGTACACTCTGGGTGTTTCATTTTCATTGTGTTGTCCTACGTGCAGATCTTCAGAGCAGTGCTGAGGATCCCCTCTGAGCAGGGCCAGCACAAAGCCTTTTCCATGTGCTTCCCTCACCTGACTGTGGTCTCCCTGTTCATCAGCACAGGCATGTTTGCCTACCTGAAGCCTCCCTCCATCTCCTCCCCAGCTCTGGATCTGGTGCTGGCTGTTCTGTATGCGGTGGTGCCTCCAACAGTGAACCCCCTCATCTACAGCATGAGGAATAAGGAGCTCAAGGATGCCCTGAGGAAAGTAATTTCATGGAGATTATTCAGAAATGGTAATATTGGTGTTGCTCTCCACATGTGAATCCCACTGTATCCTGTACCAGGACTGAGCAATATTTCCTTATGTTTTTTAGATTTACTATAACTAGCATTTGTTAACATGCTGCTACACAAATGGTTGGATTTGTTCCTCCTTGCATTAGACTACTTTGTCTCATATGATTTCCAAATAAATTGATGTCTAAGTCTGGGTCAGAGCTGACCCCCTCACTCTGTGATTAAAAGCAGAAAGTTCCACCCAGTGCAGTGCCTGAAGGCTGCACTTTAGAGGAAGCTGCTTTTAAGAATAGGCTCAAGGAATTGTACCCCAAAGGCCTTGCTTCACAGGATTCTCCATGTGTTCAGGAGAAAATAGCTCAGAAATGTGTAATGAGCTCTGCATTTAGGACTCGCTCATTGGTGACCAGTGACTGTGGAAGGGATGGACCTTTCTGGAAAGGTGAAGAAGCAACTCATCAGAGATGTTGTCTCTAAGCATGTGGAGGAAAGGACGGGTGTCAGCAGTGGTCAGCATGAATTCACCGAGGGGAAATCAAGGTGAATCAGTCTGAGAGTCTTCTAGAATGGAAGGACTGGCTGGGGAGATGAGGGGAGATTGGTGCATGTTGTGTGCCTTGACTTCAGCAAAGTCTTGAACACTGTCTCCCATCATGGGCAAGGTCAAGAAGTGTGCGTTTAGATGAGTGGACAGCAGCTGAATGGCAGAGCTCCATGGGTTGTGATCAGTGATGCAGAGTCTAGCTGGAGGCCTGGAGCTCTTGGTGTTCCCCAGATGTCAATATTGGGTTCAGTCTTGTCCAGCTACTTGATTAATGACCTGGATGAAGGGGATGAGTGCACGCTTAGCAAGTGTCCTTGCGGTCCCAAACTGGGAGCAGTGTCTGATACCCCACACCTCCGTGCAGCCATTCCGAGGGAAATGAACAGGCTGGAGAGTTGGGCCTCATGAAGTTCAGGGTCCTGCACCTAGGGAAGAATTACTGAATGCACTGGTACAGACTGCGGTTGACCTTCTGGAGGGCAGCTCTGCAGAGAAGGACCTGGGCATCCTGGTGGACTGCCAGCTGACCACAAGCCAGCAATGGCTCCTTGTGGCCAAGAAGGATGGTGGCCTCCTGCGGCGCATTAGGAAGAGTGTTGCCAGCAGGTCAAGGGAGGAGATCCTCTCTCTATACTTGGCCTTGGTGAGGTCCAATCTGAAGTCCTGTGTCCACTTCTGTGTTCCTCAGTACAAGAGGGGCATAGAACTGCTGGAGAGAGTCCTGTGGAGGACTACAGAGATGATTAGGGGATTGGAACACCTCTCCTCTGTTCAGCCAGGATAGGAGAGGACTGAGGGGGGATCCCATCACTGTGTACAAATACATCAAGAAAGAGTCTCCTTCTCTGGAGATATTCCAAACCTGCCTGGACATGATCCTGTGCAATGTGCAGTAAGTGAGCCTGCTTGCGCAGGGCTCTCGACAAGGTGATGTCCACAAGTCCCTTCCAACTTCAACCATTCTCTAATATTTGAAATGCCTGCACTGAAATATATCAGCATTCTGCACTGTAAGGATCTGCCTGTGCCTCATCCTTACAGTGACTGGTACTCGTGTAGGAGGAAAAGGCATCCAGGGTCACCTGAGATGGCCCAGGAAATCCACAGTGCCCTGGCACAGTTGTGGGTGACCATGGACAAATGTCAGAAACATGCAGGACCATATGCAGCTCTACAGAGATGGACCTGGGTGTCATGGTGGATGACAAGCTGACCATGAGGCAGGAGTGTGCTCTTGTGGCCAAGAAGGCCAATGGGATCCTGGGGTGCATTAAGAAGAATGTCTCCAGCAGGTCGAGGGAGGTGATCCTGCCCCTCTACTCAGCCCTGGTGAGGCCACATCTGGAGTATTGCGACCCGATCTGGGCTCCACAGTATAAGAGGGATGTGGAGCTGCTGGAGAGAGTCCAGGGCAGGGCTACAAGGATGATCAGGGGCGTGGAACATCTTCCCTATGAGGAGAGACTTAGGGAGCTGGACCTGTTCAGTCTGGAGAAGAGAAGGCTGAGAGGGGATCTAATCAGTGAATATAGGTACCTCAAGGGAGGCAGTGAGGAGGATGGTGCTGGCCTCTTTTCACTGGTGCCCACCAACAGAACTAGAGGTAATGGCCACAAAATGAAACACCATAAGTTCCACATGAACTTAAGGAAAAATTTTTAAACAGTGAGGGTGATGGAGCACTGGAACAGACTACCCAGAGAGGCTGTGGATTCTCCTTCTCTGGAGATCTTCAAAACTTGCTTGGACGCAGTCCTGTGCCACGTGCTCTAGGTGACCCTGCGTGTGCAGGGGGGTTGGACTAGATGACCTCCAGAGGTCCCTTCCAACCTTAAGCACTCTATGATTCTATGATTCTTTGTCCCCCTTCACTTTGAGGTATTCAGGTTCAGGACTGCTAGGCAGGGACTCCCATATAGCCTTCATTTTTCTTTTGCATTACCTTTTATGATACACTAACCTGTGGTGCATGCTCACCACAACTGGGCCTGCTGCACACAGGGCTGCATTAGGAAGTGCCTGGACACTCAGGCAAGAGCAGTTCTAAGCCCCCATGACTCAGCCCTGTTGTGGCCACATGTGGAATTGTGTGTCCCACTGTGGTATACCCAGTGCTGCAGCAATGAGGAGGAACAGAAGAGGCTCCAGAGGGGCTCTGCAGAGATGGGGTTGGAGACCTAAAGCGCACAGCCTGTGCGGAGAAGCTGAGGGACCTGGGTTTCTTCAGCCTGATGAGGTGTTACAGCTAAGGCAAATATAACACTGGCCAGTGACTGCTAGAAGGGTGGTTTCAGAGATGATGGAGCCTATTCTGACAATGGGAAAGATCATGAGAAGTTGAAAGAGCCACCAACAGCAGCTGGAAATGTACAGACTGCACTTCAGGAAAATAGGAAATTTCAGTTCAAGGGTACTTCTGTGGCATAAGAGATCATGCAGAAGGTATCTAGGATCATCCCATGCCTCTGTTTCAAAGAACAGTGAACAAGACCTAGAGACATCATTTGAGATGGAGAGATCCTGGGCTGAGAGCAAGGTGGGAAGCAGTTTGGATGTCTATAGGCTGCAGGCAAACAGGCACAGAAGTAGCAAAGTGTAGCATAGCCCAAGGGAGAGATGGCCAAGGGCATTGCCATGGCCAAAAGCCTCCAAAAGAACTAGGACTATGTTACCTGTGCTATGGCTGGTGTCCCTGATATTGAGGATTGGGAGAGGAAACTTCTTGCTCATGGCCGCAGGGTCTCCTTGCCTGCTTTCCCCCAGGGACACAAGGTGTGCTGCCCTTGGCCTTGAACACCCCCACCCACGCACTGACCCAGCAGGAGACCCGGGCAAAGCATGGTGGAAAGGACCCCCCTACTCAGAGTCTGGACACCTGTGCTTGGCAAGGTACTTGAAAAACACATGAAGTGTTAACCTGGCATCAGAGCAACCTGCACTTTGTCTTTGCTTATCTGCAATCAGGGCCTCCAACTTTCTGCTCTACTCAGCCCCTGGGGAGACTTTGCTGCTAATGGTCCTCAAGAGGACCAATTAACTCTCCAAGAAAGTTGGCCATTTCCTTCTGACTGTAACTGCTGGAGAGATTTCCTCAGTCTCCTCCTGGAGGTTCTCAACCTCCTGGAGGTTCATAGACTCAGCACCAAATATTCCCAGTGCTCATTAAAATAATAAAAAAAAAAACTAAGGATATGTCATATTTTTCTTCAATCTTCAATTCTTGTGTGGCTAGTTGGAAAGTACTGTATTGAAATGAGGCAGATTTCAATGAGCACCTGAAAAAGAAGGATGGCTGCTTTTCAGCTTTCTTTTTTCATTCTGTTTTCAGAAGAAATCCGAGCACTTTCTCCATTTCCTACAGTGTCTCCCAATGAAGTCTGCACATGTGGGAAAAGCAGTGTTTTTGAGAGGAGACCTGTATGGACAACCTTCCTGTTCACATCCCCAGCCCTGACATTTCTCTCCTTGGTCACTGGGGACTTGGATAGCTCTGGTTCAAATCTAACCTTTTTCTGCTCCAGGCTGGACCTGAATGTTACAGTTGTTGCAGTTCATCCAGTGTCCTATGAGATAAAAAAAACTAATCACCTGTATGACAAGCATAAGCTTCATCCTCTGTCCTAAGAAACAGAATGCAATCCTGATCACTATGTTGAGTCCAAATTGCCTCCAGGGAGGTTCCCAGTCTACAGGGAATAACCTTCCTTGAGATGTTTTTGACAGATACAACAGCCTGCATAGAAACACTCTAAAACAGCTAGCTGAACAAGTAACTACACTCCTGAAAGGCAAGGCAAGATTGAAATTCTCCACTTGCTCAAAGGAACAATGGGAGAGTTGAGAGGTATCTGAACAATAAAGAGAAATCATAGAATCATAGAATCATTAGAGTTGGATAACACCGTCAAGATCATTGAGTGCAATCATAAAACCTTCAACACCATACCTGTTAAACCATATCCCTAAATGCCTCATCTACACATTTCTTAAATACTGCCCCACCACTTCTTCAGGCAGCCTGTTCCAATGCTTGATTACTCTTTCTGTGTAGAATTTTCTCCTAAAATCTATCCTGAACCTCCCCTGGCACAACTTGAGGCCTTCTCCTCTTGTCCTATTTTCATATATTGGAGAAGAGATCAACCCTGCCTCACTACAACCTCCTTTAGGACAGATGTAAAGAGCGATAAGGTCACCCCCAACCTTCCTCTTCTCCAAACTAAATAACTTCAACAACCTCAGTCGCTTCTCATAAGGTCTGTGCTCCAGTCCCTTTACCAGCTTTGTTCCTCTTCTTCAGACTCGCTCCAGCACCTCCATGTCTTCCTTGTAGTGAGGGGCCCCAAACAGAACACAGGATTTGAGGTGCGGCCTCACCAATGCTGAGTACAGGGGGATGATCGCTTCCCTGGTCCTGCTGGTTACACCGTTCCTGATACAAGCCAGGATGCCTTTGGCCTTCTTGACCATCTGGGCACACTGCTGGCTCATGGTCAGATGGCTGTCGACCAACACCCGCAGATCCTTTTCTGCCACGCAGCTCTCCAGCCACTCAGCCTCAAGCCTGTAGCTGCATGGGGTTCTTGTGAGTGAGGTGCAGGATCCAGCACTTGGCCTTGTTGAAACTCGTACAGTTGGCCTCAGCCTATTGATCCAGACTGTCCAGATCCTCCCCTAGAGCCTTCCTGCCCTCAAGTTGATCAAATGTTCCTTTGAGCTTGGTGTTGTCTGCAAACTTGCTGAAGGTGCACTCAATTCCCTTCTCCCTTATTCAGATCATTGACAAAGATATTAAAGAGGACTCGACCCAACACTGACCCTGGGGGAATACAGCTCATGACCAGTCATCAGCTGGATTTAACACCATTCACCACCACTCTCTGGGCCTGGCCATCTTCTCCGTTTTTCTCCCAGCAAAGAGTACACCTGTCTAAGCCATGAGCTGCCAGCTTCTCCAAGACAATGCAGTGGAAGACTGTGTCAAGAACCTTCCTAAATTCTACTGAGACCATGTCCACAGCCTTTCCCTCATCCATTAGGCAGCTCACCTGGTCTGAGGAGATCAAGCTGGTCAGGCAGGACCTGCTTTTCATGAACCCATATTGTTCCAGCCTGATTCCCTGCTTATCAAGGACATGCTGTATGATCACCCTCAATATGATCTGCTCCATATCTTTCCCGAATACTGAGGTCACGCTGGCAAGCCTGTAGTTTCCCTGGATCCTCCATCTTGCCAACATTGGGAAGTCTCTAGCCATCTGGGACCTCTCCTGTTGACCAGGACTGCTGATGGATGATGGAGAGTGGCTTGACGAGGACTTCTGCCAGCTCCCTCAGAACCTTTGGGTGGATGCCATCTGGACCCATAGATGGATGTGTGCATGTCCAAGTGGAGTACCAGGTCACTGACTGTTTCCTCCTGATTTATGGGGGAGTTGTTCTGCTCTACACAGGTGTCTTCTAGCTCAGGGGGCAAGCACCTTGAGGAGAACTTGTCTTGTTGGTAAAGACTGAGACAAACTAGGCGTTAAGTTTCTCAGTCTTAGCCTCATCCTTTGTGATCCCCATCCTCATCCCTATTGAATGCAATTGTCAGGGATTGTAGCGGTTCTGTGAAATCCCTGGCTCCCTTAGCAGAGAACGTTAACCTTGAAAAGATTAGAGTGTATCTATGAGATAGGGAGGTTGCACGGAGACAGCAGAAAGTTATTAACAAGTTTAAGGAGGTTTTGGCCATGGAGCAGAAACTGGCCAAGCTAAGAATCGTCCAATCATAACTCTGTTACTAGCTACTGTCCTTTGTAGTCCTCACCAATAAGCAGCAGCCACGATGAGGAAAGCTCGGTATAAATAATGTACCTAGAAAACAATAAAACATAGTTTGCATTGCGTCTACCCCAGCTGTTTGTGCTTTTTGCCGCCACGGCTGCGACAACTGGTTACCCCAACATGATAATAAGTGGTCCGCCTGGCGACTGGCGGTGGTGGTGGAACCCGGCAGAGCTTGAGAGCAGCAGGGAAGCTGCCTGGCCTGGACCTGTGATTTGACTCCATGTGAAGGTGAGCTGCCAGGAACGGGACTGACACCTCTGGAAGGTGCACCACAGAGAGTGGAAATATAGAGACATGGGTGTAGGGTACGGCGCTCGGAAGATCTCGCGATGTACGGGAAGAATAGGGAACTAAGGCATATGCCATATTAGGTAAAGAGCAACGCTTATTGGCTATATAGGCATGCTTCCGCCTTTGCTACCTTTATAAGATCCAGCCTGTGTATATTAAACGCCATTTGCAGCATCCTCATATTGGTGTCTGTGCTCTTTGGCCCAGGCACGGGTTGGACGTGCCTGGCCGCCTCGGCAGACGGAGTCGATTGCCAATGTCAGGCAACACATGGGGAAAAACCTGACAAAGCAGGAAGCCCTAGTCTTATCTACTTGGAAAGCTTTGCCTGTTCACAGAGGTATCACAGTTACTGCTATGTGTTACACTGAAGGTTGTTTTGGTGCTGGGGGCAGTGTCCCCCTCCTGTAGAGGCTGTCACAGAGCAAATGGATGTTTTACAGTGCTCTACTGGTGCCCCCGGGCTGTCAGACTGTAAAGATGATCTGAGTCATAAGCATCCCTCGCCCAGTGAGCAGGCAAAGGTGCGGCAATGGTGGGAGTCTCTTAATGAGCTCTCACCCCCTCTCTATAAAACACCTGCACAGCAGCTGGCCGAGTGGGAGGCTTTGAATAAACCTGTGCTCCCCTCTGCTCCTCCTGAGGAGGAGGAGGAGGAAGATGATGAAGAGATCCCCAGAAAAGGCCTTTACCAGCACCCCTGATATTACAGCCTTAGAAAGAGACGGGGGAGGATGTGCTCCCGTGTATTGGAGATGAAAATTTCTGTGATCCGTAGAGTCATAAAAATCTCCTGTGAGAAGCAGAGGCCAGACCTTGAGAAAAAGATGTTTGCCTGCCTAGACTGAGCGATAAGGAGCAGGGATGCAGCTGTTCAGCCCGGTTCACACGCAGCACCCCCCCCTCCAAACCTGAAAAAGTTGTGTGGGATGTGGCCACAGAGAAACAGTGACAGCTTCAAGCGTGATGGAGACCTGCGAACTTCACCCATGACCAGGGCCTCCGTGCAGTCATCACCTACGTACTGACCTTGGCGAATGCCACCATTGAGAAGGTTTATCTGTGCTCTACCCACCCCCATCCCAACCCCCGAAGATGATGCCCTTAAGACGAGCAATATTTCTTTTGATACCAAAGAGGACGTATGCCATTTTGGGATTAATCCACAGAGTTTTAATAAAACCACATTAGCTTATGTAGGGATAGGATGCGCGTGTTCTAGAACAACTTGTAAATATGTGCTAAGTAATGAAAGTTATAATCAGACTGTGTTTAATGACTCTAATACGTGTGCTCACAATGTAGTTGTTATTAGATGCTGTGATTTTGTGTATGTTACCCATGTTTAATCAGAATCTGTGTGTGTATGTTGCCATAATAGCGGCTTGCTACTGCATGAGGCAAGTGAGACACTACCTTGATGACCAGCTGAAAGGTCTAAGCGCCTCCTACCATAGTCAAGGGCAAGAGTGGGTTGGCCTCTGTGTTTGCCACCAAGAAGAACCTCGAGCTCCGCTGTTGGCTGCAACCCATTAGGCGTTGAGTGGCAGGGACACATGCCATGCCAGACCTTCATGTGAGTGATGGCCACCTCTCTCTCTGAGGGCCACCTAGGAGGTGAGTGTAGGCCAAGAGGCCTGCTGTTGACATGAGTGACAGTTAGCATAAGTAACTGGTGATTGAACATCTCACCCCCAATTAATTAAGAGTGCAATACAGGGAATGTGGGTGGTAGTCACATCTGAAGAAACAGATCAACCAATAATATATACTCTACTCATACAACAGCCATGATTCACTTGTAAGTCAAAGGACTGAATGCAGTGCTAGGGCCTGAACCGCAGGCCCAGGTAAGAGTTAACTTACAGCTGAATACGGCTCTGCCTTTGTAGGCTTATGCTCACTGGAGCGCAGGCCCGCCAGACTGCTTATGCCACCCTGCACGGTAGGGCACACCTTACCCCAAAGCCACTGGAACTCCAGGAGGTCAGTCTGCTGGGGTCCTTGCGAATGGATTACTGTGTATATTTCAGCTATTCTGGTAAAAAACAGTCTCAAGTCCAGAACGTTACTTTGTCATTGCCTGCCTATGAAAACAACACTACGTAGAGTAATCATACAAGTGAAAATGCATTGGTATCGACTAACGCCCCGATAGCCTTACCACCTGGGGTATTTCTTATATGTGGTGATAGAGCATGGGGTACTCTCCCCTCCCACTTGCATGGAGGGCCTTGTAGTCTGGGGTGCTTGACGCTCCTGACGCCAAATATACCCATGATATTAAATCAAACAAAGATGCATCACTGCCACAGGGCAAAGAGATCAGAACATGCATTTAATGACCAGTGTAGTGACAAAGTAACATTCTGGAGCCCTGGTGAAATAATCGCTGCATCTGTTTTTGCGCCAGGTGTTGCCACTGCGGCTGCTCATAATCACCTTGCTAAGCTTGGATGCTGGCTTGCTAAACAAAATAACGCAGCATCTCTGGCTCTCTCCAGCCTATTAAGGGACGTGGACTCAGTCCCACATGCTACTCTGCAAAACAGGGCGGCTATCGACTTTCTGCTTTTAGCTCAAGGACATGGGTGTGAGGATTTTATAAGCAAAAGAGCAGGCTCTTTCCATGTTCCATGCCCTTGGACACACTTTTGAATCCATCTTCTGAAGAAGTGCCAGACTTCAGGCACATCACAGAGGTGATCCGCTTTTATTATAGGAAATGTTATTCTGGAGGCCAGGACTGGCATAAGGGTGCCCGGTGCCTGTTTCTGCCTGTGCTTCCAGGGCACAAGCACTTGGAAACACAACACTTTTACCATCAGGTTACGAGAACTCCTGGGCCATATTCACACAGTAGAGCACAGAAGCACAGCATGGAAAGGACGAGAACAACTCTAAAAAGAGAAAGTCCTACTGCTCTGTCGGGGCATGTCTCCAGGAAAGCTGCAGCCCTCATGGGAAAGCTGCAGTGAAGAAATACCGGCTGCGATGCTGTGGGGATGATACTGTCAAGCATGGGGTCTGTCCCCACAAGCTGCTGCCTGAGTCCCCTCCCCTCCACTGTCCCTCCACTTGTAGTGCTGGAACTCCGTAGGGGGAAGGGACAAGCCCACAATGACACCTGGCAGTCACCCTTGCAGGAGAGGGCTGTGAGATGACACCCTGACTGTATACAAGGGAGCTGAGCTCTCCTAACGACTCTCCTAACATGAACTGCGATCTCACCTCCTCTGTACTCCTCGGAGCCTGGCTCTGTGCCCCTGAGCTCCCTAGATGTCAGTGCTAGAAGGGACTGCAAAGGGAAACTCTCCTCATGGCACAGGGCGCATCCTAGGGAGCTGGAGCAGTGGGCTCTGAAGTTCCCCCCGTCTCTGTTGGAGAAGGGGGAAGAAGCCTGGCTTTAACATGGTCAGAGCTCCTTGTTCCTCATGCTGTAGATGAGGGCACTCACTGTTGGAAGTCACCAAGGAGGATGCGTGAATGCAGACTGTTTGGAGTTTCGCTAAAGGCAATGGTGGAATTCAGCTGTCTAATCTCAGATGGGAAAGCCTGACAAAACCTAGGATCTCTGCCAATCCAAAAAGGCAAAGTTTTCCTATAGATTTCACCTTTGCAGTTGTGCTGGAAACTCCAGGCATCTGACATAGTCCTACTTCAATATCTCTGAATCAGGTGCCTATACTGAATTACATTAGCAACCTGCACTCTCAACATCTCCATGTGCCCCAGCTTCACTGTGAGTGGTGCTCTACTAGTAGTGGGCACCTAGTGCCATTTCAGATAACCAAGGAAGTTCTGTACCTGGCCCCTATCTGATGCTCTAAAAGAATTTGGGTAATCACACTTGCCCCATCAGAGCAATAGACACTAACTCATGCCTCTGTCCAGGTGTCACCAGGTAACTGACTCCCACTGTCTAGCTGAAGTAGTTACAGCAGGTGTTTAGACAGCAAGCTTCCATGCAGACATTGGTGTAGTTCAACCTTCAGCTTGGGCAAGGGGAATCTTGTGACCTCCATGTTTGTGGGGTTTGGGAAAGGAACTGAATCCTTCTGCAGTCCATGGGCTTCTAAATCAGCATAAGATGCCCAGATGGACTCATCTGAACTGATATCTAAAACATGGTTAAATGAACTCCGTTCTTGTCCTGGTCTCAGTGTCCTGCCCAGCTAAGAGATGTGATTTGGGGCTTCCACAGTGGGACATTTCCAAATTTCATCGTCATTGTCTGATGAAAGAATTTGTAATGTTGGAATCCATTTCACTGCACTCTTTAGTTAAAGAAAAGAGGTGATTATTTTAGTTGTTTGCAGTGAACATTTCCCAGGAGGAGGGAGCACAAGGGACAGAGAAATTGGTGAGTTCAGCTGTTCCTCTGCTCCTGAGCGGGGCCAGGCTCCTGGGACGGAGGCAGCTCATGGCAGCCTGGCAGCACTGCCCAGAGACAGCGTGTGCAGGAGCAGCTCCTGTGCCAAGAGCAGCAGGGCTGCGGGCACTGCCTGCTGCTGCGGACAGGAGAGAAGTCAGAGGAGTGAAAGGCAGCATGGAGTGGGAGAACAGAGGAGAGCTTGTTGTGGGAGAAGTCTTCACAACCTCTTGACACGGTAAGTCTCTGGCTGCAGGGCAATTCTGCTGAGTTTCTGGAGGGGTCTTCAGCACGCAGTCCATGCCCTTACTGAAAGTGTTCTTAGCGTCTCTCTCCTGGCTTCTCCAGTGCAGAGCAGGGATTCCCTGCCGCAGCATTACAGGGACAGGGCATCCTGCTCCCTTCTCCCAGGGAAGCTGCAGGGATGTGAAGCTGGGTGTGCACACCAATCTGTGCAGGGCTGTAATTGAGAGCAGTGTCCCTGCACCCCAGGGTGCCGTGTGCCCGGGGCAGTGATTCAGCTGACTAGGAGGTCAGCACTCAGCCTGACAGGGCGCTGCAGGGAGAAGCTCTGCATGGGAGGAGAGATCCCACCCGGGCAGGTTCATTCTGCTGCTGAGAGGCTGCTTTGTGGGGTCAGGGCTGCTCACAGCTCAGCCTCACCCACACAACATATTTGGAAGGGGCCTCTCAAGAGCACACTCATGGTGAGCTTCTATGAAAGGGTAAGGCAATCTTCAGAGGGTCAGATTTTGGTTTTTATCTTTGGAAAGTCACCAATCAAAGGGGACGTTTTAGGTTTAAATGCCTGAAGGAGAGTTCTGCAAGTTCTGCTCCGAGGGATCAATAGGTCTGCAAGGATCCCTGAACATTCCTTCCTGAACATGCCTTTTCACCTGTGGGCAGCAGCAATATCCCCTTTTCAGCTCCCATCATTCTCATTGTGCTTAGTCTCACGCCGCTCTCAAGGGGAAGGGCTCTAGGGCATCTTTCACCTCTTCTGCAGGCAGATTTCCAGAACAGCAGAGCTGCCCCTCTCCTGCCACATGTCTGTTTCTCACTGCAAGGCACAGGGGCTGAGAACCACTGTCCTGGGATGATACACTGTCTAGGAGGTGCAACCTGGGGACGGTGCTGCTCTGTCCCGCTGTCCTCCCTTGGCAGCAGAGTCACAGTGTCTCTCCTCATTTCTCTATCTCTCCTTTCTGCCCTTGTTCTTGCACTCAGTTGGGGCTTCACAGGCAAATACAGACAGCCTCCCTGAGTGCCATGGAGGTGTCTGATTAGGGGTGAGGTGTCCAGGGCCTGTTCTCATCCCAGGGTGCTGGGCAATGTGACTGGAGGGGCTGAGGAAAGTGTTGGCTTTTTGGTGTGATTATCCAAGTCGGGAGCAGTGTCCTGTTCTCTCCATCACATCTCCACCTTGAGCTAAGAGGGAGAGCAGAGTCGGATCGGTGATTTGAAACCAGCGGATGGCAGATGGACTCAACAGCACACCTCGCTCTGCACTAAGCAGCAGAGAGCCCATTTCCCTCTCTGCTCTGTTTAATGTTCATGCTTGCAGCAATAAAAGCATATGTGCCTCTAAAGAACCCTCCCCAGATGTAATGGCAAAATTGAAAATTAACAAACAAAATAACTGTAAAAAAAATCAATGCTAACCCTCTCTTTTTCAGCAGAACAACTTTAGAATTATATGCAGGGATACTAAGGGATCTTTTCTGTTAAAGGTGGATGTCCTCTCACACCCGTTGTGACATACCATGGACTTAGAGTGGGACAGGCCCCTGTTCCTCACAGAAGAGTCAGCAGCAGCTGAGGCTCAGGAGCTGAAAAAGGTCATTCCAAGAAGGACAAAATAATTTTCTCTTCACTGCTAGGGGCTAGTGGTCGTGGGCAGGTGAAGCACTTCTATAAAGCTTTCTCAGAGAAAATTCTTCTAAGTTGTCACTGTCTTTTTTTCTTTGGACAGTTTTCCTGTACCCCATGGAGCAGACATCCAATAGCAGCTCCCTCAAAGAGTTCCTGCTCCTGGCATTCTCAGACAGGAGGGAGCTGCAGCTCTTGCACTTCTCGCTCTTCCTGGGCATCTACCTGGCTGCCCTCCTGGCCAACGGCCTCATCATCACAGCCGTAGTCTGTGACCACCGCCTCCACACCCCCATGTACTTCTTCCTCCTCAACCTCTCCCTCCTCGACCTTGGCTCCATATGCACCACTCTCCCCAAATCCATGCACAATTCCCTGATGGACACCAGGGCCATTACCTACTTGGGATGTGTTGGGCAGAGCTTAAGTTTTACTGTTTTCATATCAGCCGAGTATTCCCTCCTCACAGTCATGGCCTATGACCGCTACGTTGCCATTTGTAGACCCCTGCACTACGGGACCCTCCTGGACAGCAGAGCTTGTGTCAAAATGGCAGCAGCTGCCTGGGCCAGTGGCTTTCTCAATGCTCTCATGCACACTGGGAACACATTCTCCTTACCCCTCTGCCAAGGCAATGTGGTGGAGTTGTTCTTCTGTGAGATCCCCCAGATTCTCAAGCTCTCCTGCTCGGACTCCTACCTCAGAGAAGTTGGGCTTCTTGGTGTAAATGCCTGTTTATGCATTGGATGTTTCATTTTCATTGTAGTGTCCTATGTGCAGATCTTCACAGTTGTGCTGAGGATCCCCTCTGAGCAGGGCCGGCACAAAGCCTTTTCCATGTGCCTCCCGCACCTGATTGTGGTCTCCCTGTTTGTCAGCACTTCATTTTTTGCCTACCTGAAGCCCCCCTCCATCTCCTCCCCAGCTCTGGATCTGGTGGTGGCTCTTCTATATGCGGTGGTGCCTCCAACTCTGAACCCCCTCATCTACAGCATGAGGAACAAGGAGCTCAAGGACGCAGTGAGGAAACTTGTTACGAGAGTCCAGTGTCAGCGACAATAACCCCCTCTTGTGCAACCACTCACCAGTTACAGGCTGTCTGGCATCAAGGCTTTATACTGTTCCATATTCCTTTCCTCTCCTCTCGTCTCCTCTCCTCTCCTTTCCTCTCCTCTCCTCTCCTCCCTCTTCTCTCTTCCACTCTTTCTCCTTTTCTCTTTCCTTTTGTTTCTTCTGATGCATTCACATAAAAAATAAATAAGTGAATATACAAATAGTGAGTACCAATTCCTCTCATTTGTACCTTCTCCAGAGACTGTGTTGAAGCAGGAAGCCAGGCTTCCCCCTTCACCAGCAGAGAGGGGCAACCTCAGAGCCCGCTGGTCAGAGCTCCCCCCGGTGTCATGTCCCTCAGTCCAGTGAGGAGAGTTTCCCTGTGCAGTTTCATTTCCTGCTCCGGTACCAAGGGAGCTCCGGGGCACAGAGTTTGGCTCAGACGAGTACAGATGGGGTGAGACCATGGGGTGAACCCTGTCCATTGGGAGAGCTCAGCTGCTCCAGGCACAGTCAGCATGTCATCTCACAACCCTCTCCTGCAAGGGTGACAGCCACGTGTCACCGTGGGCTGATCCTTTCCCTCCACAGAGCTCCAACTTGTGGGAGAGGAGGAACATTGGAGAGGAGGGGACTCAGACAGCTGTTTGTGAGGACAGACCCTGTGCTTGACAGCATCATCCCCACAGAGACAGCAGCCTTCCTGTGGGGACAGCAGCTTTCTTAGAGACATATCCCAGCAGGACTTTTGCTTTTGAGAGTCGCTCTCTTCATTTCCATGCTTTCCTTCCATGCTCCATTCTGTGGATATGGTCCAGCAGCTCTCATGACCTGAAGGTCACAGGGTGCCGGGGTGGGAGTGCACAGAGGGCAGGAGAGGATGGGCTGCTCCCGGGGGAGCATCGAGACCTGCTCTGTGCAAGCAGGGATGGAGAGAGGAAATGCAGAGCTCGGCTGGAGCTGGAAAGAGTGAGGGGAGGGGAGGGCAACACAGAGGCCTCCTGCCAGCACATCCAGAGCACAAGGAAGGAGGGAGGGAAATGGGGGCTGCTGCTCAGCGGGGTCAGCTCTGAGGCAACCCAGGAGCCGGTCCCTGCCCACCCCAGGCTGTGCCCCACACGGGGCTCCGCAGGCAGCTGGGCTGCAGGACCTGCTGGGCTCTGCTGCACAAGAGAGGTCGTGCAAGCCTGGCCTGTTCCTCTCCCTTGGGATATGGGGACCTGCGGGAGGATGGAGCTGGCTATGGAATGCCTCACAGCTGGCTGAGGACTCAGTTGTGTGACAGTACAAATGGGACCTCCTCGGAAGAATCCCATGGGCTAGAACTCTAGAAGGAAGGGGGGCCCAAGGAAGCTGGTTAGTTTTCCAGCGGCACTTCCTCCACACCCAGCAACAGTGCATCCCTGTGTGTAAGGAGTCAGGCAGAGGGGGCAGGAGACCTGCATGGATGAGCAAGGAGCTTGTGGCAATGCTCAAGCAGAAGGCGACGGTATACAGAATGTGGAAAAAAGGACAGACCCCCTGGGAGAAATACAGGAACATGGTGAGAGAATGCAGAGATGCCACAAGGAAAGCTAAGGCGTGGTTGGAACGCAATCTGGCAAGGGACCTTAAGTGGTCCCTTAGGACAAGAAGGTGCTCAAGAGTAGTCAGCATGGATTCACCAAGGGGAAATCTTGCTTGACTAATCTGATAGCCTTCTATGATGAAATGACCAACTGGATAGATGAGGGGAGAGCAGTGGATATCGTCTATCTCGACTTCACCAGGGCTTTTGACACCGTCCCTCAAAACATCCTCCTGGGCAAGCTCCGGAAGTGTGGGATAGATGAGTGCACAGTGAGGTGGATTAGGAACAGGCTGGACGGCAGGGCCCAGAGAGTGGTGATCAGTGGTGCAGAGTCTAGTTGGAGGCCTGTAGCTAGCGGGGTCCCCCAGGGGTCAGTCCTTGGTCCAGTCCTGTTCAATTTATTCATCAATGACCTGGATGAAGGCACAGAGTGCTCCCTCAGCAAGTTTGCTGATGATACCAAACTGGGAGGAGTAGCCGATACCCCAGAGGGCTGCGCTGCCATCCAGAGGGACCTGGACAGACTGGACAACTGGGCGGTGAAAAACCTCATGCAATTCAACAAGGTCAAGTGCAAGGTTCTGCACCTGGGGAGGAATAACCCCAGACACAAGTACAGGCTGGGGACTGACCTCTTGGAGAGCAGCTCTGCAGAGAAGGACCTGGATGTCATGGTGGATGACAAGTTGACGTTGAGGCAGCAGTGCGCCCTCATGGCCAAGAAGGCCAATGGGATCCTGGGGTGCATTAAGAAGAGCGTCTCTAGCAGGTCGAGTGAGGTGATCCTGCCCCTCTGCTCAGCCCTGGTGAGGCTGCATCTGGAGTATTGTGTCCAGTTCTGGGCTCCACGGTACAAGAGGGATGTGGAGATGCTGCAGAGAGTCCAGCGCAGGGCTACAAGGATGATGAGGGGCCTGGAACATCTGCCCTATGAGGAGAGGCTGAGGGAGCTGGGCCTGTTCAGCCTGGAGAAGAGAAGGCTGAGAAGGGATGTCATCAGTGTCTATAAGTACCTCAAGGGAGGCAGTGAGGCGGATGGTGCTGGTCTATTTTTAGTGGTGGCCACCGACAGAACTAGAGGTAATGGCCACAAACTGAAGCACCAAAATTTCCACATGAACTTAAGGAAAAATTTTTTAACAGTGAGGGTGACAGAGCGCTGGAACAGGCTGCCCAGAGAGGTTGTGGAGTCTCCTTCTCTGGAGATCTTCAAAACCCGCTTGGACGCAGTCCTGTGCCACGTGCTCTAGGTGACCCTGTGTGTGCAGGGGGGTTGGACTAGATGACTTCTAGAGGTCCCTTCCAACCTTAAGCATTCTATGATTCTGTGATTCTATGACTGCTCACCATAAAGGCTTATGATACATACCACTGGGTCAAATGAATTTCTGTGGGAGAGGTGGAGGAAGAAAGTAGGAAGGAATCAAAAGAGGGGAAATGCTGGCCAGGAGTCCTATTAGTAACGTCTCCAAATACAGGTGCATTTCAGACCCTCTCTGGGAAGCCCCTTTCTGCAGTGATCTGCAGCAGCTGGGAGGAGATGCCTGTGGAGGGGTGGAGGGCAGCTGCATTGGAGAGGCCCCTTCCAGCCCAGGAGGATTTTCTGGGCACTCAAACAAAGATTTCAGTCTGGGACCTTCATGTTTCAGCCCCAGAAGACTCAGCGCAGGGCTGATTAGCTGCACATGGGACTTCTTTGAACCAGGCCTTGTCACAAGTCACATCTCCTCAACCACGGAAATGCCCCCAGAAGCTGATCCCATCACATCTGACCTCAACAAGACCTACGGTATTTCTCTGCTTTTATTCCTGTGTACCTAAACTTTCTTCCTAGCTTCTCAGCGTTGGGATGAAGACTCAGCTCCTGGGACAGAGAAGGCTCCATGGGCACCCAGCCCCACTGCTGCACTCAGAGCTTCACTCTGTTGACCTAAGCCTGTCCCAGAGTGCTCCCTGCAGCTGTCTGAATGGACAAAGGTGGGACATGTCCCTTCCTCTTCCTCCCAAGCATGTCATTTGAGGAAGTACAGGAAGAACAGGCCTGGAGGCATCCTCATGGCACGGCAATGCCTGTGGCTGGGGTAACTGATGGTCACCCTCCTGCAAATGCTTCCCAAGCCAGGTGCTTGGAGACAAGTGACTGGTAGTGATTATGGGATGAGCAAGGACCTTCCCCTCTGGGTGGACAGGGGAACCTCATGCTCTTTTCACACCACTGGAAAGCAGCTGTCCACTCAGAGGCCTGTGGAAGAAGAGGGACCTTCATGGGGTGAAGGTGGTGACATGTATCTGGGGCCAGGGCACTGCTCAGTCCTAGATCTTCTCCTAGGAAAGCAGTGCAGGAGCAGGCATACCCTGGAGAACAACCCTGCCCATGTTCCTAAGGCCAATGACAGGGTCCCTTCTGTGTGAGAACGTGACACGCCAGCAGCAGGGCCATGGCTGCTGTTCGTCCTCTGAGGTCATTTCTGCCTGAGTACCTGATAGCCCCAAAACTTCTGACTCTGAGGACACTTACTGCTCTGGAGTTGATACGCCAAAGGGGGATCTTAGCTCTCACAGGCTGTTGTGACGTCAGCTCAGTGTCTGGTGGTGACAAGGCAGAAAAAGGGTCATGGTTTGGGTGTTGGTTGTGTAGGCATTTCTGACTCAGGACCTGGTAGGCCAGCAGCAGGCACATGACCTGGATGTTGGTTGTGAGGTCACTGCTGTGCCAGTACCTGATAGGCTGAAAGCAGGGACATGGCTCTAACGGTGATAGTGAGGTCACATCCTTCTGTGTAGACCTGAGGCCATCAGCAGGCTCTGGGTTGCTGAGGTTTCTTGTGATGTCAGCTCTGTCCCCACTGTTGATAGGCCAGAGCCAGCTGAAGGTTGCAGGGCACATTATGAGGTCACTGCTGCCCCATGCGCGATTGGTCGGCAGCAGGACCAGCTCCAGCCAAGGTCCTGTGAGGTCCCCTCAGCGTGAGCAGCTGATCAGAGGACAGGGCTGTGACACGGACTGTGAGGACGCGTCTGTGTGTGCAGAGGACAGGCCGGAAACGCGCTGGCCATGCAGGGCTGTTCCCAGAGCGAGTCCTGGAGATGGAGAAGGAGCAGCAGGCGAATGGCTGCTCCTCATCCGTGGACGGTATCCCTGGAGTGCAGGAGCGCATCAGGGAGGTGAGTGGTGGGATTGCTGGGAGAGGTGGGCAGCAGGGATGGGACCTGCACGGAGAACACGAGGATGGTGGGGAAGGAGATCTGGGCCAAGACAGCCCACAAAAGCTTCCCCAGCAAGGGGACATGTGTTCCTGGCCATGGGCACTTCCTCTCACACAAAGCAGACCAACAGGCACTCTCTCCTGTGCCTGACGCTGGTTCAGGAAGAACAAGGTGCCCCTGAAGATGTCCATGGGCCTTGACAGCCTTCGATGCAGCCACCCAGAGGTCCCCATTAGACCTACTCATATCATGTGGTGGGATGAAGAGAAGTTCAGGGGAGGAGAGCTAGAAGGGTTTGAGACTGCAGAGCCTGGAGCAGAGACGTGGTGGGGTGGGGGTGCCTCCCATTTATGCAGCACCCTGGATGTAGATGGGATGGGCTTTCCCTACAGCCAGTGCTGGAAGGTCTGTGTTTGGGTACAGGACAGAAATGCAGGATGCTCTGGGACACTTACCCAGCAATCACTCCAAGGGGACACGGTTTTCCTGTAGGTCCCTGGCTGTATCTGCTAGAGACATGTAGTTGTGCTGGACACCCCACGCATCTGACAAGGCCCTGCCAGCACTTTTCTGTGCCATCAAATCAAGGCTCTGCACTGAATTACAAGAGCTGCTGGTTAATCCTGCAATCTTCCCATGCTTCAACTTCCTAGCGACTGGGGCTGTCATCATAGTTGGCATCTGGGGTCATTTCACACAGCCAAGGCAATTCCCCACCTGGACGCCAACTCGTGCTCTAGGATGATGCAGGTCTCCCAGTAGCTCCATTGGAGCAAGCAGGCACTGGCACCTTCCTTGCATCTCCTCAGTCTCTTCCACTGTCACCAGGTGCTTCTGTGGGAGCAACTGACTCTCAACCTTCATCTCCAGGGATTGTAGTGGAGCTTTGACAAGGAGCTTGTGTGCAGATCTCTGTGCTCTGCTCACTTCCGTTTGGCAAGGGGAATGCCTCCACTCGTGTGTTTGTGGAGTTTACAGGAGGGATCTGAATACGACTTCACACTCAGATCTAGGCAGGTACTGCCCAGATGGATATTTCTGAATCAGCACCTGAACCTTATGTCAGTGAACACCCACTTGTCCACTCCTCAGGTTCCTGTCTAGTTAAGGGATGTGAAATGAGACTTCCAGAGTGGGACATTTCCAACTTTCATAGATAGTCATCCTTTGATGAAATAAATTGCCGTGTTGGAATAATCTCTCTCCAGTCATTAGCAAAGGACAACAGGTGATTATTTTAGTTTATTGAAGTGAACATTTCCCATGAGTAGTGAGCACAAGGGACAGAGAAATTGGTGAGTTCAGCTGTTCCTCTGCTCCTGAGTGGGGCCAGGCTCCTGGGACGGAGGCAGCTCGTGGCAGCCTGGCAGCACTGCCCAGAGACAGCGTGTGCAGGAGCAGCTCCTGTGCCAAGAGCAGCAGGGCTGCGGGCACTGCCTGCTGCTGCGGACAGCAGACGAGAGAAGGCAGCGAGAGGGGAACGGCAGTGTGGAGCGGGAGGACGGAGCAGAGCTCACTGTGGAAGTGAGCTCCCAGCCCCTTGCATGGTAAGTCTCTGGCTGCAGGGCAATGCTACTGAGTTTCCAGAGGGCTCTTCTGCACCCAGTCAATGCCATCACTTGATAGGGTTTGGGGCAATCGCTCTCCTCCCATCTCCAATGCAGAGGATGGTTCAGAGCAGGATTCCCTGCCTCAGTGTCACAGGGACAGGGTGTCCTGCTTCCTTCTCCTGCCATTGCTGCAGGGCTGTGAAGCTGGGTGTGCACCCAGGTCTGCATGGGCTCTCATCCAGAGCAGTGTCCCTGTGCCCCAGGGTTGCTCCTTGCTTCCCTCCTGTCCATGCTGCTCCTGGTCTTAGGCTCACTTGGGTGGAGAGGATTTCAGCTGCAGTTCAGATATCAATGCTGCAAGTTATGTGAAACAGGGGTCTGCACGGGAGTGTGGTTTTTAGGGTAACATGGAAATGCGATCATCCTCCAGCTCAAAGCAGTGTGAGTGCAGGACAGCTGGACCCTGGGGTAATAGAGAAGCTCTTGTCACGCTGCACCAAGTGATAGGGAAGGCTTTCTTCTCAGCACTCACGGCAGAAAGGACAATGATTGCTATCTTCAAGGAGTGCTGCCCAGGTGGGAGAGGGGCATCTCAAAGAAAATAAATAATGTCAAAAAAAAAACCCCACTTTCTTCTACAATCCACGTCCTTTAGAAATGGGTGTGAAGATGCTGAACAGCCCTGTTACATGAAAAATGATTTTATTGTGAGTGTCAGAATTACTCACTCCAATTCCCTCCACATTCCATAGGCAGAGGTCCCAAATCCTTACAACACACCAGCTCAGCACAAAATGGGGTTCAAGCCAGGTAAGTGCCCAGATGCCCCTTCCCCGTCCCCTCCCCCTAGTAAAGAGAGAATCAGTGTGATGTGTTTTTAATGAGAAATTGAATATTTTTTTAATTTACTGGTTTTTCTTTCTCGAAATGTCTTTTCCTAAAATGCCGCATCTTTTTTTTTTTTTTTTTCTCCCAGGACAGTGCACTATGCCCTGAGATAGCAAATGTCCAACAGCAGCTCCTTCAGCGAGTTCCTCCTCCTGCCATTCACAGACAGGAGGGAGCTGCAGCTCTTGCACTTCTCGCTCTTCCTGGGCATCTACCTGGCTGCCCTCCTGGCCAACGGCCTCATCATCACAGCCGTAGTCTGTGACCACCGCCTCCACACCCCCATGTACTTCTTCCTCCTCAACCTCTCCCTCCTTGACCTTGGCTCCATCTCTACCACTCTCCCCAAATCCATGGTGAATTCCCTGTGGGACACCAGGGCCATTACCTACTCAGGATGTGCTGCACAGTTCTTTATGTTTCTTTTCTTGATAGTAGGACAGTATTTCCTTCTCACAGTCATGGCCTATGACCGTTATGTTGCAATCTGCAGACCCCTGTATTATGGGACCCTCATGGACACCAGAGCTTGTGTCAAAATCACAGCAGGTACCTGGTGTAGCAGTTTTGTCAATGCTCTCCTGCACACTGGGAACACATTTTCCTTACCACTCTGCCAAGGTAATGAGGTGGAGCAGTTCTTCTGTGAAATCCCCCAGATCCTCAGGCTCTCCTGCTCTAATTCCTATCTCAGGGAAGTTGGAGTTCTAGTGATTACTTTTTGTGTACACTCTGGGTGTTTCATTTTCATTGTGGTGTCGTACATGCAGATCTTCAGAGCAGTGCTGAGGATCCCCTCTGAGCAGGGCCAGCACAAAGCCTTTTCCATGTGCCTCCCGCACCTGATTGTGGTCTCCCTGTGCATCAGCACAGGCATGTTTGCCTACTTGATGCCTTCCTCCATCTCCTCCCCAGCTCTGGATCTGGGGCTGGCTGTTCTGTATGCGGTGGTGCCTCCAACAGTGAACCCCCTCATCTACAGCCTGAGGAACAAGGAGCTCAAGAATGCCCTGAGGAAAGTAATTTCATGGACATTATTCAGAAATGGTAATATTGGTGTTGCTCTCCACATGTGAATCCCACTGTATCCTGTACCATGATTGAGCAATATTTCTTTATGTTTATTAGATTTACTATTACTAGCATTTGTTAACATGCTGCTACACAAATGGTTGGATTTGTTCCTCCTTGAATTAGACTACTTTGTCTCATACGGTTTCCAAATAAATTGGTGTCTAAGTATGGGTCAGAGCTGACCCCCTCATTCTGTCATTAAAAGCAGAAAATTCCACCCAGTGCAGTGCCTGAAGGCTGCTCTTTAGAGGAAGCTGGTTTTAAGAATAGGCTCAAGGAATTGTACCCCAAAGGCCTTGCTTCACAGGATTCTCCATGTGTTCAGGAGAAAATAGCTCAGAAATGTGTAATGAGCTCTGCATTTAGGACTCGCTCATTGGTGACCAGTGACTGTGGAAGGGATGAACCTTTCTGGAAAGGTGAAGAAGCAACTCATCAGGGATGTTGTCTGTAAGCATGTGGAGGAAAGGATGGGCGTCAGCAGTGGTCAGCATGAATTCACCGAGGGGAAATCAAACTGAATCAGTCTGAGAGTCTTCTAGGATGGAAGAACTGGCTGGGTAGATGAGGGGAGATTGGTGCATGTTGTGTGCCTTGACTTCAGCAAAGTCTTGAACACTGTCTCCCATCATGGGCAAGGTCAAGAAGTGTGCGTTTAGATGAATGGACAGCAGCTGAATGGCAGAGCTCCATGGGTTGTGATCAGTGGTGCAGAGTCTAGCTGGAGGCCTGGAGCTATTGGTGTTCCCCAGATGTCAATATTGGGTTCAGTCTTGTCCTGCTACTTGATTAATGACCTGGATGAAGGGGATGAGTGCACACGTAGCACGTGTCCTTATGGTCCCAAACTGGGAGCAGTGTCTGATACCCCACACCTCTGTGCAGCCATTCCGAGGGAAATGAACAGGTTGAAGAGTTGGGCCTCATGAAGTTCAGGGTCCTACACCTAGGGAAGAATTACTGAATGCACTGGTACAGACTGGGGTTGACCTGCTGGAGGGCAGCTCTGCAGAGAAGGACCTGGGCATCCTGGTGGACTGCCAGCTGACCACGAGCCAGCAATGGCTCCTTGTGGCCGAGAAGGACGGTGGCCTCCTGGGGCGCATTAGGAAGAGTGTTGCCAGCAGGTCAAGGGAGGAGATCCTCTCTCTATACTTGGCCTTGGTGAGATACAATCTGGAGTCCTGTGTCCACTTCTGTGTTCCTCACTACAAGAGGGATATGGAACTACTGGAGAGAGTCCTGTGGAGGACTACAGAGATGATTAGGGGATTGGAACACCTCTGCTCTGAGGAGAGGCTGAGAGAGCTGCACCTGTTCAGCCAGGATAGGAGAGGCCTGAGGGGGGATCCCATCACTGTGTACAAATACATCAAGGAAGAGTCTCCTTCTCTGGAGATATTCCAAACCTGCCTGGACATGATCCTGTGCAATGTGCAGTAAGTGAGCCTGCTTGTGCAGGGCTCTGGACAAGATGATCTCCACAAGTCCCTTCCAGCTTCAACCATTCTCTAATATTTGAAATGCCTGCACTGAAATAGATCAGCATTCTGCACTGCTAGGATCTGCCTGTACCTCATCCTTATAGTTACTGGTACTCGTGTAGGAGGAAAAGGCATCCAGGGTCACCTGAGATGGCCAAGGAAATCCACAGTGCCCTGGCCCAGTTGTGAGTGACCATGGACAAATGTCAGAAATATGCAGGAACAGATGCAGCTCTGCAGAGAGGGACCTGGGTGTCATGCCCAGAGAGTGGTGATCAGCGGTGCAGAGTCTAGTTGGAGGCCTGTAGCTAGCGGGTCCCCCAGGGGTCAGTCCTTGGTCCAGTCCTGTTCAATTTATTCATCAATGACCTGGATGAAGGCACAGAGTGCTCCCTCAGCAAGTTTGCTGATGACACGAAACTGGGATGAGTAGCCGATACCCCTGAGGGCTGCGCTGCCATCCAGAGGGACCTGGACAGACTGGACAACTGGGAGGTGAAAAACCTCATGCAATTCAACAAGGCCAAGTGCAGGGTTCTGCACCTGGGGAGGAATAACCCCAGACACCAGTACAGGCTGGGGACTGACCTTGTGGAGAGCAGCTCTGCGGAGAAAGACCTGGGTGTCATGGTGGACGAAAAGTTGACCATGAGGCAGCAGTGTGCCCTCGTGGCCAAGAAGGCCAATGGAATCCTAGGGTGCGTTAAGAAGAGCGTCTCCAGTAGGTCGAGTGAGGTGATCCTGCCCCTCTACTCAGCCCTGGTGAGACCACATCTGGAGTATTGTGTCCAGTTCTGGGCTCCACAGTATAAGAGGGATGTGGAGCTGCTGGAGAGAGTCCAGCACAGGGCCACAAGGATGATCAGGGGCCTGGACCATCTGCCCTATGAGGAGAGGCTGAGGGAGCTGGGCCTGTTCAGCCTGGAGAAGAGAAGGCTGAGAGGGGATCTAATCAGTGTATATAAATACCTCAAGGGAGGGAGAGCAGCGGACGGTGCTGGTCTCTTTTCAGTGGTGACCACTGATAGGACTAGAGGAAATGGCCACAAACTGAAGCACCAAAAATTCCGTAGGAACTTAAGGAAAAATTTCTTAACAGTGAGGGTGACAGAGCACTGGAACAGGCTGCCCAGAGAGGCTGTGGAGTCTCCTTCTCTGGAGATCTTCAAAACCCGCTTTGACGCAGTCCTGTGCCACATGCTTTAGGTGACCCTGCCTGTGCAGGGGGGTTGGACTAGATGATCTCTAGAGGTCCCTTCCAACCCTAAGCATTCTATGATTCTATGATTCTATGAGGTAGCAGTGTGCTCTTGTGGCCAAGAAGGCCAATGGGATCCTGGGGTGCATTAAGAAGAATCTCTCCAGCGGGTCAAGGGAGGGGATCCTGCCGCTCTACTCAGCCCTAGTGAGGCCACATCTGACATATTGTGTCCAGTTCTGGGCCCCACAGTATAAGAGGGATGTGGAGCTGCTGGAGAGAGTCCAGCGCAGGGCTACAAGGATAATCAGGGGCCTGGACCATCTGCCCTATGAGGAGAGGCTGAGGGAGCTGGGCCTGTTCAGCCTGGAGAAGAGAAGGCTGAGAGGGGATCTAATCAGTGTCTATAAGTACCTAAAGGGAGGGAGTGAGGAGGATGGTGCTGGTCTCTTTTCACTGGTGCCCACCAACAGAATTAGAGCTAATGGCCACAAACTGAAACATCGAAAGTCTAACAGGAACTTAAGGAAAAAAATTTTAACAGTGAAGGTGACAGAGCGCTGGAACAGGCTGCCCAGAGAGTTTGTGGAATCTCCTCTGGAGATCTTCAAATCCCGCTTGGATGCAGTCCTGTGCCACGTGCTCTAGGTGACCTCGCGTGTGCAGGGGGGTTGGACTAGATGACCTCCGGAGGTCCCTTCCAACCTTAAGGATTCTATGATTCTATGATTCTTTGTCCCCCTTCACTTTAAGGTATTCAGGTTCAGGACTGCTAGGCAGGGACTCCCATATAGCCTTCATTTTTCTTTTGCATATACCTTTTATGATACACAAGCATGTGGTGCATGCTAAGTGGGCCTGCTGCACACAGGGCTGCATTAGGAAGTGCCTGGACACTCAGTCAAGTGCAGTTCTAAGCCCCCATGACTCAGCCCTGTTGTGGCCACATGTAGAATTGTGTGTCCCACTGCGGTACACACAGTGCTGCAGCAATGAGGAGGAACAGGAGAGGCTCCATAGGGGATCTGCAGAGATGGGCTTCGAGACCTAAAACACATGGCATGTGTGGAGAAGCTGAGGGACCTGGGTTTCTTCAGCCTGGTGAGGTGTTACAGCTAAGGCAAATATAACACTGGCCCGTGACTGCTAGAAGGGTGGTTTCAGAGACGATGGAGCCTATTCTGACAATGGGAAGGAGCATGAGAAGTTGAAAGAGCCACCATCAGCAGCTTGAAATGTACAGACCGGACTTCAGGAAAACAAGAAATTTCACTTCAAGGGTAGTTCTGTGGGGTAAGAGATCATGCAGAAGGTATCTAGGATCATCCCCTGCCTCTGTTTCAAAGAACAGTGAACAAGACTTAGAGACATCATTTGAGATGGAGAGATCCTGGGGTGAGAGCAAGGTGGGAAGCAGTTTGGATGTCTACAGGCTGCAGGCAAACAGGCACAGATATAGCAAAGTGTAGCAGAGCCCGAGGAGGAGATGGCCAAGGGCATTGCCATGGCCAAAAGCCTCCAAAAGAACTAGGACTATATCACCTGTGCTATGGCTGGTGTGTCTGATATTGAGGATTGGGAGAGGAAACTTCTTGCTCATGGCCACAAGGTCTCCTTGCCTGCTTTCCCCCAGGGACACAAGGTGTGCTGCCCTTGGCCTTGAACACCCCCACCCACGCACTGACCCAGCAGGAGACCCAGGCAAAGCATGGTGGAAAGGACCCCCCTACTCAGAGTGTGGACACCTGTGCTTGGCCAAGATACTTGAAAAACACATGAAGTGTTAACCTGGCATCAGAGCAACCTGCACTTTGTCTTTGCTTATCTGCAATCAGGGCCTCCAACTTTCTGCTCCACTCAGCGCCTGGGGAGACTTTGCTGCTATTGGTCCTCAAGAGGACCAGTTAACTCTCCAAGAAAGTTGGCCATTTGCTTCTGACTGGAACTGCTGGAGAGATTTCCTCAATCTCCTCCTGGAGGTTCTCAACCTCCTGGAGGTTCATAGACTCAGCACCAAATACTCCCAGGGCTCATTAAAATGAAAAAAAAATATCTAAGGATATGTCATATTTTTCTGCAATCTTAAATTCTTGTGTGGCTAATCGGAAAGCAATGTATTGAAATGAGGTAGATTTCAATGAGCACATGAAAAAGAAGGATGGCTGCTTTTCAGCTTTCTTTTTTCATTCTGTTTTCAGAAGAAATCCGACCACATTCTCCAGTTCCTACAGTGTCTCCCAATGAAGTCTGCACATGTGGGAAAAGCAGTGTTTTTGAGAGGAAACCTGTATGGACAACCTTCCTGTTCACATCCCCAGTCCTGACATTTCTCTCCTTGGTCACTAGGGACTTGGATAGCTCTGGTTCAAATCTAACCTTTCTCTGCTCCAGGCTGGAGCTGAATGTTACAGCTGTTGCAGTTCATCCAGTGTCCTATGAGATAAAAAAACTAATCACCTGTATGACAAGCATAAGCTTCATCCTCTGTCCTAAGAAACAGAATGCAATCCTGATCACCATGTTGAGTCCAAATTGCCTCCAGGGAGGTTCCCAGTCTACAAGGAATAACCTTCCTTGAGATGTTTTTGACAGATAGATACAACAACCTGCATAGAAACACTCTAAAACAGCTAGCTGAAGAAGTAACTACACTCCTGAAAGGCAAGGCAAGATTGAAATTCTCCACTTGCTCAAAGGAGCAACTGGAGAGTTGGGAGGCATAAACAATAAACAATAAAACAATAAAGAGAAATCATAGAATCATAGAATCATTAGAGTTGGAAAACACCTTCAAGATCGTTGAGTCCAATCGTAAAATCTTCAACACCATACCTGTTAAACCATGTCCCTAAGTGCCTCATCTACATATTTCTTAAATACTGCCCCACCAGTTCTTCAGGCAGCCTGTTCCAATGCTTGATTACTCTTTCTGTGTAGAATATTCTCCTAAAAACTGTCCTGAACCTCGCCTGGCACAACTTGAGGCCTTCTCCTCTTGTCCTATTTTCATATATTGGAGAAGAGATCAACCCTGCCTCACTACAACCTCCTTTAAGGCAGATGTAAAGAGCGATAAGGTCACCCCCAACTTTCCTCTTCTCCATACTAAATAACTCCAACTCCCTCAGCTGCTCCTTATAAGGTCTGTGCTCCAGTCCCTTTAGCAGCTTTGTTCCTCTTCTTTGGACTTGCTCCAGCACCTCCATGTCTTCCTTGTAGTGAGGGGCCCCAAACAGAACACAGGATTTGAGGTGCGGCCTCACCAATGCTGAGTACAGGGGGATGATCGCTTCCCTGGTCCTGCTGGCTACTCTGTTCCTGATACAAGTCAGAATGCCTTTGGCCTTCTTGACCATCTGGGCACACTGCTGGCTCATGGTCAGATGGCTATCGACCAACACCCACAGATCCTTTTCTGCCATGCCGCTCTCCAGCCACTCAGCCTCAAGCCTGTAACTGCATGGGCTTCTTGTGACTGAGGTGCAGGATCCAGCACTTGGCCTTGTTGAAACTCATACAGTTGGCCTCAGCCTATTGATCCAGACTGTCCAGATCCTCCCCTAGAGCCTTCCTGACCTCAAGCTGATCAAATGTTCCTTTGATCTTGGTGTTGTCTGCAAATTTGCTGAAGGTGCACTCAATCCCCTTCTCCCTTATTCAGATCATTGACAAAGATATTAAAGAGGACTCGACCCAACACTGACCTTGGGGGAACGCCGCTCGTGACCAGTTACCAGCTGGATTTAACACCATTCACCACCACTCTCTGGGCCTGGCCATCTTCTCTGTTTTCCTCCCAGCAAAGAGTACACCTGTCTAAGCCATGAGCTGCCAGCTTCTCCAGGACAATGCAGTGGAAGACTGTGTCAAGAACCTTCCTAAAGTCTACTGAGACCATGTCCACAGCCTTTCCCTCATCCATTAGGCAGGTCACCTGGTCTGAGGAGATCAAGCTGGTCAGGCAGGACCTGCTTTTCAGGAACCCGTATTGTTTCAGCCTGATTCCCTGCTTATCAAGCACATGCTGTATGATCATCCTCAATATGATCTGCTCCATAACTTTCCCCAATATCAAGGTCACGCTGACAGGCCTGTAGTTTCCCTGGATCCTCCATCTTGCCGACACTGGCAAGTCTCTAGCCATCTGGGACCTCCCCTGTCGACCAGGACTGCTGATAGGTGATGGAGAGTGGCTTGACGAGGACTTCTGCCAGCTCCCTCAGAACCTTTGGGTGGATGCCACCTGGACCCATAGATGGACGTGTGAGTGTCCAAGTGGAGTGCCAGGTCACTGACTGTTTCCTCCTGATTTGTGGGGGAGTTGTTCTGCTCTACACAGGTATCTTCTAGCTCAGGGGGCAAGCACCTTGAGGAGAACTGATCTTGTTGTTAAAGACTGAGACAAACCAGGTGTTAAGTTCCTCAGACTTAGCCTCATCCTTTGTGGTCCCCATCCTCATCCCTATTGCATGCAATTGTCAGGGATTTCAGCTGGTCTGTGAAATCCTTGGCTCCCTTAGCAGAGGACGTTAACCTTGAAAAGATTAGAGTGTATCTATGAGATAGGGAGTACACATGGAGACAATAGAAATTTATTAACAAGTTTAAGGAGGTTTGGCCATGGAGCAGAAACTGGCCAAGCTAAGAATCGTCCAGTCATAACTCTGTCACTAGCTACTGTCCTTTGTAGTCCTCACTAATAAGCAGCAGCCACGATGAGGAAAGCTCAGTATAAATAATGTACCTAGAAAACAATAAAACATAGTTTGCGTTGCATCTTCCCCAGTTGTTTGTGTTTTTGGCCACCACGACTGCGACAACTGCTGACCCTGACATGACAATAAGAAGTGGTCCTCCTGGTGACTGGCAGTGGTGGCAGAGCCCGGCGGAGCTTGAGAGCAGCAGGGAAGCTGCCTGGCCCGGACCTGTGATTTGACTCCATTTGAAGGTGAGCTGCCAGGAACGGGACTGACACCTCTCGAAGGTGCGCCACAGAGAGTGGAAATATAGAGACATGGGGCAAAACCTGACAAAGCAGGAAGCCCTAGTCTTATCTACTTGGAAAGCTTTGCTTGTTCACAGAGGTATCACAGTTACTGACTATGTGTTACACTGAATGTTGTTATTGTGGCGGGGGCAGTGTCCCCCTCCTGTAGAGGCTGTCACAGAGCAAATGGATGCTTTACAGTGCTCTACCGGTGCCCCCAGGCCATCAGACCGTAAAGATGATCTGAGTCATAAGCATCCCTCACCCAGTGAGCAGGCAAAGGTGCGGCAATGATGGGAGTCTCTTAATGAGCTCTCACCCCCTCTCTATAAAACACCTGCAGAGCAGCTGGCTGAGTGGGAGGCTTTGAATAAACCTGTGTTCCTCTTTGCTCCTCCTGTGGAGGAGGAGAAGGAAGATGATGAAGAGATCCTCAGAAAAGGCTTTTACCACCATCCCTGATGTTACAGCCTGAGAAAGAGACGGGGGAGGATATGCCCCCATGTATTGGAGATGGAAATTTCTGTGATCTGTAGAGTCATAAAAGTCTCCTGTGAGAAGCAGAGGCCAAACCTTGAGAAAAAGATGTTTGCCTGCCTAGTCTGAGTGATAAGGAGCACGGATGCAGCTTCTCAGCCTGGTTCACAGGCAGTCCCACCGGAAACCTGTTGAAGCAGCCACTCGGCAGGGCTTGTAGCCAACTTAACCACAGATGTACTCCAAACCAGCTTTGGAGGCCAAACACCCGGAAATGAGGAAGAAGAGGAGGAAGGCAGGACCCTCGAATTGAGGGCTGGGACCCCCGACTGGCATGCGCACTTGCGCACCTGGCGGGGAGAGTTGTGCAACTAGAGGCAGAATTTGTCTGCCCCCCGAGGCTGCCTCCTGGGTCGGAATGACCCTACATGCCAGGATGCACTGGGCATAGAGAGGACAGTGCGGAGAGAGCGTGGGGAGGGAGAGGAGAAACTCCTAGCGCTGAGGTCTGCACTGTCTCCATGGGAGCCGGTCAGCAACTCTCTCTCTCTGGTCTGCCAGCTCGAGAGGATCATTGGGTCCAGATCGGCAGGTATCACCTCGTGAGTAGTTATCCATACTTTGCTTCTTTTATGTGTTTTTCACCTGAATAAATGCTCGATGTAGTCACCTCATTCTGCGTGATTATTACCGAATCCCAAGCCCATCTGGAACACCCTGTTACCAGAAGATCCAGACTGGGACTTGCAGGGCGCTGCCAGTTGCGCAGCATATCCTGCATAAATCCAGGAGGGGTAAAGATATCCAGCCCGGGGATTTGATTCGTCTTTTAAAGTGGGGGTTGGAGAACTGTAATGCTTTAAGTGAGGACAGAAACCGTTATTAGGGCTATTATTTCTATTTGCTATGTTCATCTGTATTATTTCTTGTATCCTTTGTATAATGATGCTGACACGAGGTATGGTTGAAACTTCTATGAAAATGTTATCTGTTCGAGTCCTCTACAGATCACAGGGTGGCATGTATTGGAGGTGGAAATATGTATGATCTGTAGAGTCATAAATCTATTGTGCAAAATAGAATCCAGATCTTGAGAAAGAAGGTGCTTGCCCGCCTGGGCTGAGCAATAAGGAGCACGGAGGCGGCTGCTCAGCCAGGTTCACAGCTGACCTCCTCCAAAAGCACTTGAAGGTGGCTGCTTGACCGGGCTTGTAGCCAACTTAACTGCAAACATCCTCTAAACTAGTTTGAAGGTCAAACACCCGAGAGGGAGGAAGATGAGAAAGGCAGGACCCTCAGACTGATGGCTGGGACCCCTTACTGGTATGCATACCTGTGCATCCAGGAGGGAAGGTTACATGACTGAAGGCGGAGTTTGTTCGCCCCCCGGTCTGCCTGCTGGCACGTACTGACCCTACGTGGCAGGATGCACTGGCCATGAACAGACAGTGCAGAGAGAGGGGGGGACGAGACTCCTAACACCGAGGCCCACGTTGTCTCTGCAGGGATGCCCGCCAAGTTAGCAGCCTGTCAGCAACCCTCTAATCTGCCAACTCAAGAAAATGTTCAGTCTCAGTGTCCTGCCAGCAAGTATTACCTCAAGTGTAATTATTAATTATTACCTCAAGTGTAATTATTATAACAAGGCCAAGTACAAGGTTCTGCACCTGGGGAGGAATAACCCCAGACACCAGTACAGTACAGGCTGGGAACCGACCTTCTGGAGAGCAGCTCTGCAGAGAAAGACCTGGGTGTCATGGTGGATGATAAGCTGACCATGAGGCAGCAGTGTGCCCTCGTGGCCAAGAAGGCCAATGGGATCCTGGACTGCATTAAGAAGAGCATCTCTAGCAGGTCGAGGGAGGTGATCCTGCCCCTCTACTCAGCCCTGGTGAGGCCGCATCTGGAGTACTGTGTCCAGTTCTGGGCTCCACAGTACAAGAGGGATGTGGAGCTGCTGGAGAGAGTCCAGCGCAGGGCTACAAGGATGATCAGGGGCCTGGAACATCTGCCCTATGAGGAGAGGCTGAGGGAGCTGGGCCTGTTCAGCCTGGAGAAGAGAAGGCTGAGAGGGGATCTAATCAGTGTATATAAATACCTCAAAGGAGGGAGTGCAGAGGACGGTGATGGTCTCTTTTCAGTGGTGGCCACTGATAGGACTAGAGGAAATGGCCGGAAACTGAAACATCAAAAATTCCACAGGAACTTAAGGAAAAATTTCTTAACAGTGAGGGTGACAGAGCACTGGAACAGGCTGCCCAGAGAGGTTGTGGAGTCTCCTTCTCTGGAGATCTTCAAAACCCGCTTGGATGCAGTCCTGTGCCACGTGCTCTAGGTGTCCCTGCGTGTGCAGGGGGGTTGGACTAGATGATCTCTAGAGGTCCCTTCCAACCCTAAGCATTCTATGATTCTATGATTCTATGATTCATACTTTGCTTCTTTAATGTGCGTTCACCTGAATGTGCGCTCACCGTAGCCACCTTGTTTTGTGTGATTATTGCCGAATCCCAAGCCCATTCGCAACCTAATTGGCGACAAGGATGGGATTTGGCAATTGAGACGGTGGAACTCACTAGTGGAGTGCACAGCTACGTGAGGTCGTGCCACTGGATAGAAACTGTGTTTGTGCTGTTGGTGTGTGTGGTCTTTAGATCTTTATTGTGTAATACATATCAGCAGAGAGGACTGACTAAGCACAACAAGAAAGTGCAGAATTTGAAAGCGGGAAAGCCAGGAATAACTCAGCCTGTGGTGCCCTGCTCACTGCCCCCACCAGTGGAGGAATGGGAGCTGTACTCTGACTTGTGTCCTTGGAAAGAGATTAGAGAAATAGTTCAGCATGGGAAACATGAATGAAGCGACGGCCAAGTTCCAGTGCAACTGGCACAGAAGGACCTGCAATAAGTTGTAAAAGCCTCAGTTGCTACTGGAGCGGAAGCCTCCTTGATATATGGAAATCCCAGGCAATTTCTTGGAGGGAGGAAACCAAATTGAAGCTATGCAAACATAAATAGAAATGGAAATAGAGAACCTTCCAAAATGATTGGGACATCTTAATAATTGATTTAAAAGATTGTTTTTTCACCGTACCATTGCCTCCTGAGGACCATGACATAGTGGAACATATGAATCAAACGCTGAAACGCCAGCTACAAAAAAACGAAAAATTGGCAAAAGCAGTATATATTTTAAATTTTTTGAGATTACCCCAGGACAGCCTAGTCCCTCTGATGGTCAAACACAGGGCTGGGCTAAAGGGAGCCCTGACAGAAATAAAGTCGGGTCCGTGTAAGGTGATGCCGACAGACTGGAAGACGGGAAAATGGACGGGACATTTGGACTTGATAACCTGGGGAAAAGGGTATGCTTGTGTTGTTACAGATACTGGAACCAGATGGGTGCCAGCAAATAGGTCAGACCTTGGCTGGAAGCAAACTCGCATATACCAGACGTAGCAGGCAAGCAGCTGGTACCCTAGCTGTGGAAAGTGTGAGCCTGAAGAAGGAAAACATGGGAAGAAGAGGTGTTACTGTTGTTATTAGCTGTATATTGTGGCTTTTAGGAGGTAATGTTGCTTTTAACGCTATTATAGAAGCTGATGCTACTTTTAACGCTAATGGATATGCTATGCTTCTTAGGCATATTGTTAATTATACCCAAATTAAGAGTTGTTGGCTTTGTGGGACAGCGGATCAATTTGATGCACTGGTGTTAGGTATTCCTCTAAGCAACTGGACAGACCTGAATCCGTATAGCCTACTCAGCACGTCGTATCAGTGTACAGAGGAGAATATCGCAATGGAAGGAACGCCCTTTATACTTCAATTGGTTAGCAACATGGTGCCTTATATATATATTATAACTTATCAGGCCCGAATCTAGGCACCTTTCAAAACAAAACAGGCCATTGGACGACCATAAAGCTTAAATTGAACCATAGCAGGGATATAAATTCTGCAAGTAGCTATTCTGTGGGAGTAGGAGACCAACACTGGAAGAGCCACCACGAATACCTATCTAATATTGATCAGTCCGGAAAAATACTCACGGATGTCCAAGACATTTGGGATCACGCAAAGATTTTGCATAAAGTCACAGAGGATGAGGGTCTGTCATGGTTGGACAATTCATTAAATGGATGGGAAATTTCGGGATGGTTTTGCTCATTTTTTAGAAGTGCTGGAATGGTGTTGTTGATTCTATGTTGCATTCTGCTAGTTGTGCCTTGTTTATTGAAATATGTATCCAATATGATGGAGAATGCTGTAAAGAAGGTTTGGCTGGTTCAAGAACAAAAAGGGGGAATTGTGGGAGCATATCTAAGTAACAGAGGCTTCCTGATAGAAGACGAATACGATGAGCCGGACTAAGAACAAGGCGAAAAGATCACGGGAAAGTCACCAGCTGCAAGAACACAGAAGTAGGAGAGGAAGAACCTGTAAACAAGGTTATCAGTGCAGGATAGAGGACTGTGTGCGGGCCAATCATGTAAACGTGTGCCCCCGATATCTACAGCCAACCTAGTACGGTAGAAGACGTGTGGACAGTAGTATGCAACCAATCGCAATGTAAGCGTACGCGTGGCTAGATGACTTAACAGAAATGTAGTAGATAAATAGACTGCTGTAACGTGAATAAAGTGATTTCTGTTAGACTCATATTGGAGCCTTCAGGAGCTGTGTCTGGCCTCCCGCAATTAGCCATGCAAGACTTGAAGAAAATTACAGGGAGAGACATAGTTGATCAGAACTTTTTGCTTTTTAATGAGTCCCATGGTGTGTTTGGTGCTGAGCCTATGAACTTCAGTTACTGAGAGGAGGCTGAACAAAACATTGAAGAATTCCAAGTCAGAAGCAACCTCCAAAGTTCTGTAGAGCATTAATGGGTCCCACTGAGAGTCGTTAGCAGCAAAGACTCCCCAGCTGATTACAGCAGAAAATCGTAATCACTGGTAACAGGCAGGCAGAGGAAATGTGCAAGGTGGTTCTGATGCCACATTAACCCTTGATGTGTTTTATCAGGCAAAATGTCCAAGCTCGGTCACTGAGCTTCTGGGAAGGGAAATCCTCTCCCCACATGTTTTCGGGGTCATCCTGGGGACAGTGTGTGGGTGGGGGTGTGCAGTGCTCAGTGCAGGACAATGATACGACACCTTTCAGGGTGTTGGCAAGGGGGACAAGGAGGTCCCAGGGTCTCCTGGCAGGCCTTGGTGGCAGAGACAACAGCCATAGCCAAGAGGATGCCGCCCTCCTTTGGGGTCCTTGAGCTTTGGCAGTGCCTTAGGCTGTCTCCAGCAGAGCCTGTCCTGTGCTGGCTCCTACCTGTGGCTGTGCCCATGCAGCCTGTAAACACCCAGCCCGCTTCCCCACTTTGGTCTCACACGGGATCTCCTTCCCTTCACTGATGTCTCTCCATCCCCATGGCTGTTCCTTGTAACACAAAGCCAAGGGATGATCCTTGCCTCGGGCTGCGTGGCCTGTTGCACTACAGCATTAGCCTTTCAAGTGACATTACCTCATCCTAAAGCCTGATCAGAAATTCCCAAGCTGGGGATATTTCAGGATATTTCATCTTTTCATGCTGTTTCCCACTGCCAAGGAAATCTCCTGGCAGCCCCGTAGTGTGGGGAAGACAATAACCTTGTCTATCAAAACAGAGTTGAACATGAGAAACTGAGGACTGACCTGAAGAGAAGGGCCTGCATGTTACAAGGGAGGCCATATGAGCCAGTGGTGCATGTTCACGTGAATAAGGCCAGACACCTATGGGGCTGCATTAGTAGTAGCATGGCTACCTAGAGGAGGGGAGCTGTTATCCCTCTCCAAGGGGGTCTTTGCATGAAGGCAGTGGTGGGAATCAGTTTTGGGGAACGGGTGTGAAAACTGAGGTGTCCTAGGGTGCTTGCCCACCAACCATTTCTGAAAGGCCTGAGTTTTCTCTTCTTTCCCATTTACATGTGCTAGGAACATGGTGGCTGTGCTGGACACGCCATGCATCTGACATGGCCGAGTAGGCCTGTTGTCATTTCATTAAACCAACGATCTGCAGTGAGTTATGCAAGGTCTTTGCAATGTCTGGTTCTGCAGAAGTCTGAGGGAGTGGAGCTCTAGAGGGTCATAGGCACTGAGATGTCAGATGGCCAAGAAGATTCTCCACCCGGCTGATGCAGGAGATGGACATGGGTCTCCTCATTGTTCTCTCAGAGCAAGTAGACACTTGCACAAGTCTTGGACCAACCTTTGTCCCTTCTGAAGTCCAAAGGGGTGAGCATGCGTGTGTAGCTGACTCCCTGCCACCATCTCCACTGACTAAAACGGGAGCTTGGACAAGAAGCTCCCATGCACATAGCTGTTTTCTGGACCCCAAAAGTTGGGCAGATAGAATCCTCTTCTGAGATTGTGGAGTGTTAGATGTGCTGGCATTGGATGTCCTGCTGTACTCCTCCAAATGAGGTCCTGAAGCATAAGGAAATGAACTTGCACTGTTCTCTGCCCCTGTGCATGTGTTCCGTCTGCTTATGAGATGGGAGCAGGGTCTTGTAGAGCAGGACACGTCCACCTCTCTTAGATAACCATCCTCTGATGAGACCAACTGCAATGTCTCAGTCTCTCTCCACGGCTAACAGAGAGACCATTGGTGACCATTTTGTGGACGTGAGTGGACATTTGCCAGGGGTGGCAGAGGTGACCTTTCAGTACCTTTCAGGAAGCATCAGCCCTGGAGGCCCGTGATCATCTCGGAAATGCACAGGGGACAGAAAATGTCCCATCTCCAGCTGGGTCCCTGCTCCTGAGCTGGGCCTGGCTCCTGGGACTGCGGGCGCCCATGGCAACCTGGCAGGAGCTGCAGAGAGACAGCTCTGCCCAGGAGCAGCTCCTCATAAAGGAGCACCAAGACTCAGGGCACTGCCCGCAGGCACCAGGCTGGGACGAGTCGCTCATAAGTGAAAGGCAGTCAGGAATGGGAGGACACCCGAGAATCTCAGTGCAGGGAGAAATCTTCCGAGCCCTTGACACGGTAAGTCTGTGTCTGTGGGGCAACAGTGCTGTGGGTGCTGGAGGGATCTTCTGAACCTGGCACAGCACCTTCAGATCAATAGGATGTGTCAGGGTGTCTCTCCCAGCCTCTCCTGTTTGAATTAGGGGGTTGCTTTAGAGCAGGGATTCCCAGCCACACGTTCAGAGGGACAGGGCATCACAACTGCCTTCTCCCTGGATGCACCCAGGTGCTCACGGGCTGTAATACAGAGCCGTGTCCCAGTACCCCAGGGTGCTGCGTGCCCGGGGCAGTGACTCTGCCCCCTGCGAGGGTCGGCACTCAGCCTGCCCCGGGAAAGCCCCACGGTGCTGCAGGGAGATGCTCTGGGTGGGAGGAGAGACCCCCATCAGGGCAGGCTCATTTTCTGAAGGAGCCTTTCCAAGAGGACAGTCAAGGCAGTGTTAATGTTAAAGACAAGGAGCTTTCAGGAGTCTGTTTTCAGTTTTGTCCTGTTTGTTAAGGGCCAGGGGTGTATGGAAAGGAGAAACCGGTCTGGGGCAGGAGACTGAGACTCCCAGTCCCTTAAATGGAGAGATCTGTGGGGAACCTCAGCAAGTCCCTTACCCCTCCCTGACTGCAGACAGCACCAGCATCACCTTCTCTGGCCTCACCAGGGTCTGGCTGACCTTCTCCTCCCCACCTGCAAACACAGAGATGTCCCTGGGCTGCTGCAGAGCAGAGTGAGTGTCCAGAGGATGGGACAGTGTCTGTGACACTGACAGGGAGAAGACATGGGGCAGAGGAAGAGCTGCCAGCAGGAAAAGCTCCAGCAGTGGAGATACAATCAGCAAATGGGAGGGAACTATGATTGCTATGAGAGGTGGGATTTGGATCAACCCAGTCAGTCCCTGCAATGGAGACGTCTTCCTCTAAGCAAAGCCCCGTGTCTCCTCTCTCACCCCTCAAGGCCATGGAGTCCTGGCCACGAGCCCCCTCCTTGGTAGAAGAGGGGCTGTGTCTCTCCTGCAGCCTGGTCCTTTCCCAGTGCAGGACAAGGGGACTGAGAGGGACTGTCCTCAGATGTCACTGTCTGGGGGGTGGCGTGCACAGCTGGGGGAGCTGAAGGCTTTCCTCAGTGCTCCTCTGTCTGCTGCTCCTTACTTTCCCTTGCCAGAAGGTTCATCCTGTTGCTCTTCATTCCTTCACCTGTCTGTGCTGATCTGGTTTTGCTCTCTGGAGCTAAGGAGGGGAATTCAGGTGCAGTTCAGGCAGTAACTTCCCTCTCCCACTGCATTCCCTCAAGCAACATTGAAGACATTTAGGTGATGTGAGGATGGGGTCCGTCTTAGTGGAAATGGGATGCCCAGAAGGGGTCAGTTCAGCCCCTGCCTTCACTGCACTGTTCCTCTCCCTTGCTGGAGTGGGAACTGTGGCGACTGATTCAGGTCCAGACACCTCTGTTGAAGAGAGCAGACTGGAAGGGGGGTTAGATTAATCCCTCCCAGTGATCTTCCCTCTCAAACAGAGCTGTCATGAGTGTGGCCTCTCTCTCTCTCTCTCTCTCTCTCTGTCGCAATAGTAAGTGGAGAATATTCCCACTTCCCTTCACTCCACCAAATCCCTTTCACTCAGGTCACAGTACCCATCCCCAGGTGTCCCCTGCAAATGCATGAGTCAATTTGACACCTCCATTTACACCCCCCAGTAGAGCAGGACTGACTGCCCTGGAGGCAGGCAGAGAGGCTGAGCACACTCACCCAGCACAAACCAGAGGTCAAGAAAGGGAGCGGAACAAGGTAAAGGAAAGGACCCATGTGGGGGTACCATGAGGAGTAGAATGGATTTTATTCAGAGAAGCTTGTTCTAACTTTAACTTGTTGATGCTTTTTCCTCATTGGAGAGTGCACTGAATGAAGATTAAATGTCCAACAGAAGCTCCCTCAATGAATTCCTCCTCCTGGCATTCTCAGACAGGAGGGAGCTGCAGCTCTTGCACTTCTCGCTCTTCCTGGGCATCTACCTGGCTGCCCTCCTGGCCAATGGCCTCATCATCACAGCCGTAGCCTGCGACCACCGCCTCCACACCCCCATGTACTTCTTCCTCCTCAATCTCTCCCTCCTCGACCTTGGCTCCATCTCCACCACTGTTCCCAGATCCATGCACAATTCCCTGTGGGACACCAGGGCCATCTCATACTTGGGATGCGCTGCTCAGATCTTTCTGTTTGTCTTTTTTATTTCAGCAGCGTATTCTCTTCTCACAGTCATGGCCTATGACCGCTACGTTGCCATCTGCAGACCCCTGTATTATGGGACCCTCATGGACAGCAGAGCTTGTGTCAAAATGGCAGCAGCTGCCTGGGGCTGTGGCTTTCTCACCGCTCTCCTGCACACTATGAACACATTTTCCCTACCCCTCTGCCAAGGCAATGTGGTGGAGCAGTTCTTCTGTGAGATCCCCCAGATCCTCAAGCTCTCCTGCTCAGACTCCTACCTCAGGGAAGTTGGGCTTCTTGTGGTTAGTTTCTGTTTGGTCTTTGGGTGTTTCATTTTCATTGTAGTGTCCTATGTGCAGATCTTCAGAGCTGTACTGAGGATCCCCTCTGAGCAGGGCCGGCACAAAGCCTTTTCCATGTGCCTCCCGCACCTGGCCGTGGTCTCTCTCTTTGTCAGCACTGACATGCTTGTCTACCTGAAGCCCTCGTCTGTCTCCTCCCCAGCTCTGGATCTCGTGCTGTCCATTCTGTACTCGGTGGTGCCTCCAGCAGTGAACCCCCTCATCTACAGCATGAGGAACAAGGAGCTCAGGGACACACTGGAAAAGATGGTTCAATGGATATGAGGTCATTGCTAATTCCTGCCCCACGTCCATTCACTCATCAGAATATCCCTCATCAAGGATGTGTGTTATGCATTTATTTCCTTCTTAGTTTTCTCTTGTACATCCATCTCAGACAATTATAATAAGTAAATAAATAAGTATATCCACTTCATTGCATGTCTCCTTGGGAACCTCTCCTTTGAATTGGACCCACATCGTATATTGAAGCAGGAAACCAGGATTCTTCCCCCTTCTCCAGCAGAGAGGGGGGACTTCAGAGCCCACTGCTCGAGCTCCCTCGCATGCCCCTAGTGCAGTGAGGAGAGTTTCCTTGTGCAGTGTCTCTTCCAGAACTGGCACCAAGGGAGCTCAGGGGGACAGGGTTAGGCTCAGACGAGTACAGACGGGGTGAGACCATGGGCCCCATGTCCATTAGGAGTGCTCAGCTGTCCCAGGCACCATCAGGGTGTCATCTCAAACTCCTCTCCTGTGATGGTGGCAGCCAGATGTCACTGTGGGCTCTTCCCTTCTGTCTCCAGTGCTGTAAAATTACAAGTGGAGGGACAGTGCAGGGGAGGAGACTCAGGCAGCAGCCTGGGGGGACAGACCCTCTGCTTGGCAATGTCACCCCCACACTCCCACAGCAGGCATTTCCTCACTGCAGCCTTCTCATGGGATCTGCAGCTTTCTGGAGACACATCCCAGCAGAGCAGGACTTTCTCTTTCTAGAGTTGTTCTCTTCATTTCCATGCTGTGCTTCTATGCTCTGTTGCATGGATATAGCCCAGGAGTTGTCATAACCTGGTGATGCTCTGTTGTGTTGCCATGTGAACGTGTCCTGGAAGCACAGGCAGGACCAGGCACTGGGCACCCTTCTGTCAGCCCTGGCCTCCAGACTAATATTTCCTATAATTAAAGGGCATCTCCTCTGTGATATGTCTGAAACCAGGCATCTATTCACAGGATGGCTGCAATATGTCCAAGGTGGGGTGCAACCGCAGAAGGGCCTGATTTTCTGATTGTAAGATCTATGGGTTCCAGCGATGAGCTCAGAGTCCCCAGATGATTAGGGATTAGACTGGGTTTATGGTTCATCTCTCAGTGACTAGTGGAGACAGGGAACAGTCTCTGAAGTGTCTACCTGGGGCTTTCCCAGAGGAGACCGCGCTGATGATAGATGCTTCTGGAGGGGCCCCCAGGAGAGCTCAGGGGATTCCAAGGGAGAGCATGTGCCTGGGGACGGGCAATGAGTGGAGCTTCACGAAATGAGGGACGATCGACAGTGGGGTAAGCAGAAGGTAGAGCACTAAATCCAGGTGTACGTATCACAGAATCACAGAATGGTTGAGGTTGGGAGAGACTAATGGAGATCATCTAGTTCAACACTCCTGCACAAGGAGAGACACCTAGAACACATTGCACAGAGTCGTATCCAGGCGGGTTTTGAGTATCTCCGGAGGAGGAGACTCCACAACCTCTCCTGGCACCCTGTTCCAGGGCTCTGTCACCCTCACAGTAAAGAAGATCTTCCTCACATGGCAGTGGAATTTCCTGTGTTTTAGTTTATATCCATTGCAGCTTGTGATATCATTGGCCACTACCGAAAAGAGTTTGGCCCCAACCTCTTTACATTCTCCCCTCAGGTATTTGTACATGTTGATAAGATCCCTTCTCAATTTTCTCTTCTCCAAACTAAACAGGGCCACCTCACTTAGTGTTTTCTCATACAAGACATGCTCCAGGCTCTTAATACTCTTTGTTGCTCTACACTTGACCCTTTCTAGAAGTTCCACATCCCTCTTGAACCAGGGAGGCCAGAACTGCACACAGTACTCCAAGTGCGACCTCACCAGAGGTGAGGACAGGGGCAGGATCCCCTTCCTCGACCTGCTGGCAACACTCTTCCTAATGCAGGCCAGGATCCTATTGCCCTTCCTGGCACATTGTTGGCAACTGGTTAACTTGTTGTCAACCTGGACTCCCAAATCCCTCTCTGTGGAGCTGCTTTCCAGCAGGTCAGCCCCTTATCTGTACAGAGTTATTCCTGTTCAGGTGCAGGACCCTTAACTTGTCCTGGTTGAACCCTATGAGGTTCCTCTCTGCCCAACTCTCCATCCTGTCCAAATTCCTCTGAATGGCAGCACAGCCCTTTGGAGTGTTGGCCCCTCCACCCAGTTTGGTATTGTCCACAAACTTGCTGAGAGTGCACTCTGTGCCCTCATCCAAATCACTGATGAATAAAGTTGAACAGCACTGGAAGCAGTACTGAGCCCTGGGGGACACCACTAGCCACAGGCCTCCACTTAGACTCAGCTCCGTTTATCACAACCTTCAGAGCTCTGCCATCCAGCCAGTTCCATGAAGAATCATGGACTCCTTGCACAGAGGGTGATCGGGGCCTCAGGAGATCTCTAGCCCAATCTCCTTGCTCACAGCCTGGTCAGCCCTGGTGTCACACCAGCTTGCTCTGTTTTCATGCACTCTGGTCTTGGAAACCTCTGAGGGAGGAGACTACACAATCTCTCTGGACAACCAATTCCAGTGTTTCATCACAGGGTAAGTGCTCCAGCTCCCCAACTCTAGTGAGGGTCCTTGGCCTAATTTTCTCCCAGTTATCAACATCTTTCTTGTTCCAGGAAACCACACTTGGAGGCAGTGTTCTCCATGTGGTCTAATGAACACTGATTAAAGGTATTCACCATTTCCCTTGACCTCCTGTCTGTGCTGCTGCTCATAGCACCATGATTCTTATGGCCTCCTTTGCTGCCAGGGAATGCTGCTGTCTCATGTTTTTCCTCCGTCCTCCAGGATGCTCAGGTCTCTTCCAAAGAGCTGCTGCCCCAAGCTCTCTCAGCATCTCCTCACAGCAGAGATCCTCCAGTCCCTTGATCATTTTTGTAGTCCCACACTGGACTCTCTCCAATAGTTCCATGTCCCTTTTGTAGTGGAGAGCCCGGAACTGGAAATAGGACTCCTGATGTGGCCTCAGCAGGGCTAAGTAGAGGGCCAGGGTCGCCTCCCTCCATTTGCTGGCAACACTTCCTAACACACCCCAGGCACCTCTCCATGAGCATTCTGAGATGAGGCAGAGTGACTTAGCAATAACATCCACCAGCTACTGCAGCACTCTTGGGTATATCCCAATCTCCAGAAACTTGAACGAGTTTTACTGTGTAGACCATCTTTGTGGTTTGCAGGTGTTTTCCTTAAAGACCTTTTGGCTTTCCTGAACTCCTGGGCCCTTCAGAGCTGCCTTCTATGGAATCTCCCACCTGTCAGAATCTCCCACAGGTCAGATCTGTTCCTCTGAAGTCCAGGCTCTGTGCTCCACTCCTGTCCTTCCTCTACTGGGCCTGAAAATCTGCTTTTCTTACAGTCACTTAAGGAAAGGTTGACAGTGAATATCCCATGCCTGATGCTTTCCAGATGTTTTTCCCTCCCCACTCCTCCACCTCCAAATAATAGCCAGGACCTGTGATCTACAGACTTTCTCACGTTGCTTAAAAGGAGCTGTCATCCACCTCTTCACCCTGACTGCATGGTCTGTAGCTCCCATCATGATGTCACCCTTACTCTAATGCTCACCCACAAGCACCTGCCCAAACTATTGCCCATCTTATGGAAGCTCTGCATGCATCTGAGCTGCCCCTCCACATAAAACAGCCTCCTCCTCCTTCCTGGCAGTCTCCCCTGAAGAGCTTTTACCTCAGCAGCACAGACCTCCAGTTGTGTGAATGGTCCTAATGCATCTCAGTTATTCTAGTGATGTAGAGATCCTGTGATAGTTTATGCTGCGTATGCCAGGCTCCAGGCATTTGCATATATTTGGGCTGCAAAACATCAGGTGTGTCACAGCAAAGAGATTTCTCACAGTGAAACCTGTTACCAAGAGGTAAAGACACTGTGTGCAATGGCCCCACTTGAGAGCAGACCATGCTGACTTGGAGAGCAGGTGGCAATGTAAATGGTGAGAGGAGGTTCCTACTGCGAGAGCAAAGCCTGCAGTGTCCAAGACCAGGGAGAAACAGAGCTGGGCTGTGCAGGAATGGAGGAGAGGGCTTTGTTGCCTGAGCTGATTTGTAGCACTTTGTAGCCTGTGATAGAGATGAGCCAATCTCCAGACAGGACAAGGCATCACTGAAGGTGTTCTTGGGCTTGAGCCAGCTGTGATCCAGTCATCCTGGGGTCATCATTAGCTCCATCATATCATCCAGGGTGAAAAGAGGTTCTGTAGGAGCAAAGCGAGGAGCTGTTAAGAGAGCAGAGCCCAGAGCAGACACCTTGGTGTGACGTGCCTCTCCCATTTATGGAGCATGCTCAGCTGCAGGAGAGATGGACTTGGCCCAAAGACAGTGGTGGGATCCAGTCGTTTGGGCACTGGGAGGGAACCTGAGATGCCCTGGGGCACTTGTCCAGCTCGAGCTCCAAAGGGATATGGCTTCCCATAGATCCCATGCTGTGTCTGCTAGAGGAGATGTTTGGTTATGCTGGACAACACAGGCATCTGTCCTGGCCCAGCCAGCCTATTCCTGTGTCACTGAATGATATGTCTGCACTGAATTATATTAGCTTTTTGCACTGTAATGATCTGCCTGCATCTCTGCTTTATACTGCATGGTCCTCACATAGTAGTGGAAGGCATCTGGGGCCATTTGGGATGGCAAAGGACATTTCCAACCTGGTCCTATCCAGAAGCTCCCTGAGAATGTGGGTCTCAGATTTGCTCCAGTGGAGCAAACAGACATGGGCACATTTTTGGTACCTCCTCTGCCTCTTCAACTGTCCCCAGCTGTTTGTCATCCCACCCTCCATCACCAGTGATTACAAGGGGAGCTTAGAGAAGGAGCTCATGTGCAGATGTCAGTGCTGTGCACACTTCAGCGTGGGCAAGCAGAATCCCACCTTCTGTGTGTTTGTGGAGTTCGAGGGAGGAATCTGAATCCCATCCCAGATCAGTGACTTCTGAACCAGCATGCGATGCCCACACAGGTTCATCTGAATCCATGGCCCCCCTCTTTGCCCCTGTCTCTGGGTCCTACCTATGAGAGTCTTACTAACTAGGGACTTCCAGAGTGGGACCTTTTAAACTTGCATAGATAGTCATCCTCTGACGAAATAGATGGCAGGTTGGGAATTCTTCTTTCTCCACTCAGTTGGAAAGGACAACAAGTGATTATTTTAGTTTACTTAACATTTCCCAGGAGGAGGGGGAACAAGGGACAGAGAAATTGGTGAGTTCAGCTGTTCCTCTGCTCCTGAGCGGGGCCAGGCTCCTGGGACGGAGGCAGCTCGTGGCAGCCTGGCAGCACTGCCCAGAGACAGCGTGTGCAGGAGCAGCTCCTGTGCCAAGAGCAGCAGGGCTGCGGGCACTGCCTGCTGCTGCAGACAGCAGAGGAGAGAAGGCAGCGAGAGGGGAACGGCAGTGTGGAGCGGGAGCACAGAGGAGAACTGGTGGAGAAATCGTCACAGCCCTTGACACGGTGAGTCTCTGTGAGGAGGGCAATGCTACTGAGGTTCCTGGAGGCGTCTTCTGACCCCAATCCATTACAGATCGGGGTTTTAACGATCATTCTCTCACTTTCTCCTGTGCAGAGAATGGGGAGATGCTTCAGAGCAGCGTTCCTGCCACTCCAACACAGTGACAGGACATGCTGCTCTCTTCTCCTGGGGATGGCTGCAGGGTGTGAAACCAGGGTGAGCACTGTGGTCTGCCCAGGACTGTAATTCAGAGCAGTGTCCCTGTGCTCCCTGGTGCTGTGAGCCCGGGGCAGTGACTCTGCCACCTGTGAGTGTCAGCGCTCAGCCTGCCTGGGGAGCTCCCCATGGCGCTGTGGGGAGAAGATCTGGGTTAGAAGAGAGCTTGAGCCTCCCATCAAAAGGATGCTGTATTTTCTGCCTTGGGGACTGTTGCAGATAGTTAGGGTCCAGCGGCCGGAAGATATCGTGCTGTACGGAAAGATAGGGCCCGTAATAGCCAATAGTGTTTAGTCTATGATGTAAGCAGGCGGATGGCCGGAAACTGAAACATCAAAAATTCCATAGGAACTTAAGGAAAAATTTCTTAACAGTGAGGGTGACAGAGCACTGGAACAGGCTGCCCAGAGAGGTTGTGGAGTCTCCTTCTCTGGAGATCTTCAAAACCCGCTTGGATGCAGTCCTGTTCCACATGCTCTAGGTGTCCCTGCGTATGCAGGGGGGTTGGACTAGATGATCTCTAGAGGTCCCTTCCAACCCTAAGCATTCTATGATTCTATGTGACGTTGTAAACCTTAGCTATATAACACCTTGTTATCCATCAATAAACGCCATTTGCAGCATCCTCATATTGGTGTCTGTGCTCTTTGGCCCGGGCACAGGTTGGGCATGCCTGGCCGCCTCGGCGGATGGAGTCGATTGCCAATGTCAGGCAACAAGTGGTGACCCCGACGTGATACTCCGAGGCGGCGGACCGCAGGCGGTCGAGGGATCCGCGGATCATGGAAGGGATAGTCAAGGTCGTACTATCTGGTGCTCGGGAATGGGGGATTTCTATGAAATCGAACGCAGTTAAGAGCTGCATTGAGCGGCTCCTTGAAGAAGGGGCGGTTAACAGTGCCGTGGAAGTTTTATTCCCTCAGCACTGGCAGAGATGTACCACCGCGTTAACGGAATATGGTATGCCTAAAGGGAGTGCGAAAGATCTAAAGACATGGGGAGTGATACGGCAGGTCCTCCAGAGAGCAAGGGAGGAGAGGGAGACTTGGAGGGCAGCACGGGAGGCGCTCGGGAAGAGCGAAGCAGTGGGAGTGCAGACGGAGGCTGATGAACAGACGCTCTGCAAGCTTTCGATCTGGTGCAGAGAGAATGGGTTCAAAGCTGAGCCCCACCGAGTATTCAAACCCGATGTGAAAGCCAAAAGCAAAGTGGCCATCGGAGCCACGGCAGCCTTTGCAAGCACTTCAGGACCGGGACCGCCACGCCACTGAAAACCGCTGGTGTTTGGAGATCCATCGCTAACCCCCCCGTCCGTGCCTGCCTCTGTGCCAGCACCTGCGGTGCCTGCACCGTCTGTGCCCCCGCTTCCGCTTGTTAGATTGCCTTGAAAAAAGGAGAAAAGGGGGCTGGGGAAGAGAAGGCGAATGAGATCAAGGAAACTTATGTTGCTGAGGGCTTGATGAAAGCCAGGAGGGAGGTGCAGAGGAATTTGATCTGTCTTTAAAAGTGGGGGTTGAAGAACTGTAATGCTTTAAGTGAGGACAGAAACCGTTATTAGGGCTATTATTTCTGTTTGCTATGTTCATCTCTATTATGTGTTGTATCCTTTGTATATTGATGCCGACACGAGGTATGGTTGAAAAGCTGGAAATTTGTACAATCCGTAGAGTCATAAAACTATTGTGCAAAATAGGATCCAAGACGCTGAGAAAGAAGATGTTTGTTTGCCCAGGCTGAGCGATAAGGAGCATGGAGGCGGCTGCCCAGCCAGGCTCAGAGCCGACCTCCTCCAAAAGCAGCTGAAGGTGGCTGCTCGACCGGGCTTGTAGCCAACTTAACTGCAAACATCCTCTAAATTAGTTTGAAGGTGAAACACCCGAGAGGGAGGGAGACGAGAAAGGCAGGACCCTCAGAATGACGACTGGGACAATTTACTGGTATGCACACCTGTGCATCCAGGAGGGAAGGATACGTGACTGAAGGTGGAGTTTGTCCGCCCCCCTGGTCTGCCTGCTGGCACGTACTGGCCCTACGTGGCAGGATGCACCAGGCATAAACAGACAGTGCAGAGAAAGGAGGGGTGAGATTCCTAACACTGAGACCCACGTTGTCTCTGCGGGGACGCCCGCTGAGTTAGGAGCCTGTCAGCAACCCTCTAATCTGCCAACTCAAGAAAATGTTCAGTCTCAGTGTCCTGCCAGCAAGTATTACCTCAAGAGTGATCATCTATACTTGGCTTCTTTAATGTGCGTTCACCTGAATAGAGGCTCACCATAGCCACCTTGTTTTGTGTGGAACTCACTAGTGGAGTGCACAGCTACGTGAGGTCGTGCCACTGGATAGAAACTGTGTTTGTGCTGTTTGTGTGTGTGGTCTTTAGGTCTTTATTGTGTAATATGTATCAGCAGAGAGGGCTGACTAAGCACAACAAGAAAGTGCAGAATTTGAAAGCGGGAAAGCCAGGAATAACTCAGACTGCGGCACCCCCCACCACCTCCCCTGCCCACCCCCGCAACCAGTGGAGGACTGGAGCCGTACTCTGACTTGTGTCCTTGGAAAGAGATTAGGGAAATAGTTCAGCATGGGAAACATGAATGAAGCAACAGCCAAGTTCCAGTGCGACTGGCACAGAAGGACCTGCAACAAGTTGTAAAAGCCTCAATTGCTACTGGAGTGGAGGCCTCCTTAATATATGGAAATCCCAAGCAACTTCTGGGGAGGAAACCAAATTGAAGCTATACAAACATAAATAGAAATGGAAATAGAGAGATAGGTCAGACCTTGGCTGGAAGCAAACTTGCATATACCAGACGTAGCAGGCAAGCCGCTGGTACCCTAGCTGTGGAAAGTGTGAGCCTGCAGAAGAAAAACATGGGAAGAAGAGGTGTTAACTGTTGTTATTAGCTGTATATTGTGGCTTTTAGGAGGTAATGTTGCTTTTAACGCTATTATAGAAGCTGATGCCACTTTTAACACTAATGGATATGTTATGCTTCTTAGGCATATTGTTAATTATACCCAAATTAAGAGTTGTTGGCTTTGTGGGACAGCAGATCATTTTGATGCACTGGTGATAGGTATTCCTCTAAGCAACTGGACAGACCTGAATCCATATAGCCTACTCAATACATCATATCAGTGTACACAGGACAATGTTGCAATGGAAGGAATGCCCTTTATACTTCAATGGTTAGTAACACAGTGCCTTCTGGCCACTGTTAAAAGGCACCGATGCAGCTAAGCCAGTTACGCTCTGTGTCGAGCAGGAACAATGCATGCATTGCCTAGGACAGCTCATCTCCACCCGGTGGGCAGGACAGCGATGCCCTGAGCTTCCAATACGCCTCATGATCGTCTCCAACTCAATCTTGGTGTTTGCAGTGGCAAAAGAAAAAAGGGGGAGAAGACGATCATCACTACACTCATCGCTTTATCATTCTGGAATGGGTATTTTTAGCAATGCAGCCAAAAAAGAGTGTTCAAACTCGAATGGAAGCGCTCAGTGAAGCGATCAAAAAGGGTAGAGTTGTGGCAAATGGACGTCACGCATGTACTTGAATTTGGACGCCTCAAGTATGTCCACGTGTCCATAGACACCTACTCTAAGTTTGTGTGGGCCATGGCGCAGACCGGCGAAAGGGCCCTATGTGTCTGTAGGCATCCAACCACATGTTTTGCGGTCAGGGGTTCACCTGAGCCCAGCAAGACGGATAACGGTCCAGCCTATGTCAGTGAGTCTGTGCGACGCTTTCTGATGACCTGGGGAGTAAAGCATACCACCGGGTTCCCAAACTCTCCACCTGGTCAGGCTATAGTGGAGCGCACAAACAGAACATTCAAGGACTATTTGCAAAAGTTCAATTCAATAGTGGACCCAAGAGAGCATTTGGATAAGGTTCTATTTGTATTAAATCATCTCTGTGTCTTCGGGGACAATGTCCATCTGCCCGTTGTAATCCATGCCACCTGTGCTAATGCAGGCACTCCCACTAAGGAAATGATGGTTAATTATCTTAACCCTAGAACAGGGATTTGGGAGGGCCCCACCACTGTCATATTTAATGGTCGAGGGCATATGTGTGTTTCCACCTGAACAGGTCCACGGTGGGTACCCAGCAGGTAGACCTGAGCCGTACCAGAATGGAACGACCATCCCAAAGTCTGCCACCCCTTGACAGAGGCCACACCATGCGTTGCCTTACATGTGGCAACCAGGCTTGAGCCGGAATTCCATCAAAGCCCATAGGGGGTCCATGTACGGTAGGCCAAGTAAGTATGGCTTTGCCCTGGGTTCATCCCAACAGCACCAGTGCCAAGAGAAGAACTCAGCGAATGGCGCGTAGCATAATCCAGACGGAGGACTCTGATGACGAAGTCCGCCTCTGGTACAAGTGGGAGGCCATTTTCGCATCTTTTTTCATTCCAGGGGCAACAGCAGCAAGAGCCCACAAAATCTTAGACACCCTGTCCTGCTGGGTGGATAAACAAGCAAATGTCACCAGTCAGGTCCTCTCTAATCTGGCGCTGGATTTATCACAGCTACAACACGTGGTGGTACAAAATAGAGCGTCTATTGACTTCCTGCTACTGGCCCACGGACATGGATGTGAAGACTTTGAAGGGATGTGCTGCATGGACCTACAAGACCACTCTAAGGCAATCCACCAGCAGATTCAGCAGCTGATGGAGCACACCCAGAAGATACAAAAGGACGGGGATTTCTTTGGGCTGGATGGGTTAACTGATTTATTGGGTTTTGGTGAGTGGCTAAAATCCTTGCTTAAGACAGGATTGGTGCTTTTGATTGTTATACTTTTTGTCCTATGCTTATTTAGCTGTGCCTTCGCATCCCTAAGGTGAATGCTATTCTCCCTCACTAATAAAGCCTGGTTATCGCAAAAGAAAAAAGGAGGACTTATAGAGGAATGGCTTGGGGATTGAGGACACTGCACAGCTCCAGGCGGTCAGCACCACCCCAGCCTTGAAATGATCGAGAGTCCTTGAGCTGTCCACCAACAGATCAATAAACAACGGACGCTGCGCTTCCCAGCTTCTTTATCCCACAGCTATTGTTTCACATTTCCCATTCCATTCCTTTGCAAAGGCGACCAAGAGGGAAAGAAAAGAAGAGGGTCTTCTCCACAATCAGTCATCTTTAAGGTTTCCCAAAGGGCCAATCCTGCCCTCTTTTTCCTCCATAGCTCACACAGCACAGGGCACTATCTTCTTACTCCTATGAGTCATCCATCCATCGAAGCCAAACTCTTATTTGTCATCCTCTTTTTCTCTCCTGCACTCAGGGTGTAGCCATCAATGCATTAGGCACTTTCCATGTGCTGAGGCAGCCCAGCAGTGAGGTGAACAGGGACATGATCGCAGCGAGGTTTCACCTGTGCGAGAGCTGCCTGCACTCATGGCATCAGCTGTGATGGCAGGCCTGTGGCTGCCATCTGATGGCAGGGTACTGCCATCACCAGCCTGGTCTTGCTGGGCGTCATGCCCCGGCTGGCAGGAATGGAAACTCCTGCCGGGTTAGCGCATCCTCCTCCTCTGGGGCTCCTGGGGCACGTCCATGGTGCACAGGGCAGGCTCTCCCTCCACGGGTTGCAGCTCCATGGGCTCTGGGGCAGCTGCGATGCTCTGCAGGAAGGCAGCGTGGCGGTGCCACATGGTAGCGCCCACCTTCCTCTTGGTGCCCAGCACCGCCTTCCCCCTTGCCCACAGCTGCTGTGGGTGGCTCATGGCAGGCACTAACAGACAGCGTGGTCCCACCTTCTCTCAGGCTCCGTCCAGCCCCCTCGGGAGACGCTCCAAATTCCCCCTTCCCTCCCTGGACTGCCTCAATCACCTCCCTTCACCTTCCTTGTGTGTCTGCCCCTTTGACGAGTACCTAAAGCATTTTCCTTGCCCTTTTTGCAAAGGCGCAATGTGTTTTCTCCCCTCACAGACCACTCCTGTGCCCTCCAGTCCCTTCAGGAGCATTTAGATGCCCTCCAGCCACATCTCTTCCCACTACCCTCCACATCTCCTCTGACCCTCCTTTCTCCTTGCCTCGTGCTCACATGCTCTTCAGCCACCAGACAGCAGTGGTTTCCTCTCCTTACTTCCTCTCCTTGCACGTTCAACGTCCCTTCTTCCCCCTTTCTCATTTGCTATCTTTTCCACACCTCCCCACTAGGCACTAGGCTATCCCCTAGTTGCCACCAGACACCTTCAGATCTCTTCCATTGCCCACTATCAGATCTCCTCTTTTGCCATGCTCACAATCCCATTGCCACTGCCAGAGCCTCAGCTCTCCTCCACTGCCTTGCTTCTGCCATAGGATCAGACAGCACACCGGATCTTGAAGACACCTGCCCTTCCAAATGGCTCCACATGGACGTACTGCCAGGCACAGCTGGGCTACTCCAGCTGGGAGAAAGCACCGGGTCTTTATTGGGCACTGCCCAGGCCTCAAGAGCACTTGCAGAGGCCATGCTCTACTAAGGGCTGTCCTGACGCAGAAGTGGCAACGCTGGCAGCAGCACTGGGAGCTCCTGCACCAACACGGTTCTGCGCAGCCCCACCACTGCCAGCCCTGCTGTTTCTCTCGGTCCCCTCAAGGCTTCAGGAACTTCAGGACCGTTTTGCAGGTCTGCGTGGTTCAACTCGGCCGTACTGCTCCCATGTCCGCCGGGCTGCCACAAACGACTCATACTTTTGACGGTGCTCTTGCAATTCCATCTTCTTCCCAACACTGAAGAGGAAACAAAAACTCCTCAATTTTGCATAGAGGCAGGAGGACAGAGACTCCTATAGACGTCTCTCACAGCCCAGGAGCCTGCTGCGCTCCATCCCTCAGGCTGTCAGGCCAAGACAGCTTTTCCACTTGCCATTCTGCCAAGGAAAGTGAGGAACATGCCACAGAAGGGAAATACCAATTGAACCTGGACACATTTACCAAGAGAACTGCTGCTGGTCTCTTCTCCATGGCCTGCTGCTCTCCAGACTCCTCCATTCCTCAAGGCAGGCTCCTGAGGACTGCAGCCCTTGCAGATCTTGGCTTGCTTGTCTTGGCAGCACTCTGTTGGGGCAGGCACAAATTCCCCCTCACAGCCGGGCTCCGTCCTGGCCTGCCCCTGCCCTCCCCCAGCCTCTGCACGCTGCCCTGGCAGCTACTGCTCCCTTCAACACCGCAGCAACCTCAGGCACTCGCTGGGGGCTGCCTAGAGACACCAGCATCAGGGGCTGTCCCAGGGCCTCCTCCAGGTACCAAGAAAGAGGAAGCTGCCGCATCATCCTCAGGGCTAAGCCAGGGGGATCCTTGACCCTGCAGCACAGCCGTCCCCGCTGCTCCACTCCCCCATGCCTTTGAGACACTTCGCACACACTTACATTTGCCGAGACGTTTCCAGCCTCGGGACCGCTTCCTTCTCCTCCGCCAGTTCGGGAAGGCACAGAGACACCAAGCTGAGTCTTAGCGGGTGGCCCCGAGGCTTCTTTCTTTGTGCTTCAAGCCTTCCCTGCTCAGAGCCACCATAGATTTGGGGCTTCTGAGCTTCTGCTTTAGGTCGTGTCTTGGCAAAGAGAGAGGAGGAACAAGGCCATGAGAACAGAGACAACAGAACGGAAGAGTCAACTCAAAAGCTATTGGCATTTGCAGACTGAAAAGCTACATCCTGCTGTGGCCATACACCTTGGCCTTTGGACGTTACGTAAATTCCGATAACCTACCCCCTCTCTTATCCGCCTGTCCACAACAGGGAGTCCGGATTCAGCAGCCTTCCTGTCTACGTTGCCTCCTTTCTGCACACTGCTCCTCCTTACTGGTGGCAGTGCGCTGCAGATAGAGCACACACGCAGCTCATGTCAGCACGTTCTCCAGCCTGCGCTCACACACCAAGCCCATCAAGAGCATGGTCGTCCCCAGAACCTTTCTCCAAGAGCCTCACCTCACTGAAGGCAGTGATCCTTTTGTCCCCTGCGCATCACTGGTGTGTGCGGGAGAAAGACGTGGCCGGGAGAGAAGGCGCTTGCTAGTGAGGTCTCCTGGAAGCACACAACAGGGAAGCTCTCCACAACTGCATCTCCGGCACAGGGGCCACCAGAACAACAACTCAGCAATGCTCAGGCATGAAGTGCATTGGAGAGGGCCCTGACTCCTTCTGGCCCTTTCAAACTCCCTCCATTGTCCTACCCTCTCTTTCCAGAACATCCCCTTCCTCCCAGAGGGATTGCACCCTTCCGCTTTCTTTGCTCCACATTCTGACATGCAGCCTTCACTGTTGCATTACCTCTTACAGGCCAGTGCTCTCCGCAGCTGCCTTTTCTTGCCTGCTTTTGCTGAAGAAGCTCTCCAGATGCAGGCACAGCTTGGCCCCGGCACTGCTTATCTGCACCCCTGGGAACCAGGAGCACACACAAATGAAACCTCACACAGGACACGTTAACACAAACCGCCACACGCTTCCCACCCAGACACAAGTCCTAGAAGCCATGGGGCACGGCACTATCACCTCCGAGCACTACTTCAGGCAACAGGCCAAAAGGAAAAAGCTCCTTCATGCATATCCAGGAGCACAGCATTAACAAAAGGCAGTTCTGCCATCCTCTCACCTCACTCCGTGAGCTCTAGCCTGCGCCTTGCTCTTCTCCCTTTCTGGTCCCTTCACAGCACACGTGTGCTTTGACGTCACATGTGCTCGCGAGGGGACGCGCTCAGCAGCCAGAAGCCCTACAATTACAAAGCACCTCTTCACACCTGCCTTTTTGGCACGCTTGCCACACAGGGCTGGCCTGCCCATGCATGGGCTACTATGCTGCAAGCCCAGACACTGCCAGCCTTGCAGACAGCCTTCCTAGCAGCCTTTTCAGGCTGCCTGCATGCTCCATGCATCCCTTTCTAGAGCATCACGCTGCCTCTTGGGACCTTCCCCTCCCACTCTTGCACTGGCCCGGATTTGGAAAAGTGCCAGCAACTCTTACGGCACCTTCTCTGCCAGCATCCTTCGCAGAGCCGCCTTTGCTTTCCTTCTTTGCCAGCGGTGACTCTTTGGCAGCTTCTTGCATGGCTTTGGCCACGTCCTGCTCATCTGCGAACCTGCAAATCACAAGGGCACACCAACCATACCTCAGGTGGGAGGCTCACTCCAAACTGCGACACACTTCCCTCCCACTAGGAGGACTTAAGCCCACGCAGAGCACGACAGGAACTTCCCACCATTACTAGAAATGAGTCCAACAGCAACAGCTCCCTCCCGCAACTTCCACAGAACGCTTAACCAAAGCTGCTTCTGCCAGAGTCTCACCTCACCCGACGTGCTCTACGAGGGGCCTCTCCTGCCATCTCTCCATCACTCCTCTGCTTTGGCAGAACAAGCTCTTGGGAGAGGAGGCGCTCACCAACCAGACCACCTGCAAGGACAAAGCATGCAAGCTCTTCACATCTGCTTCTGCGGGACATTTCCCACAAGAGGCACGTGTTGGCCTGATCACACATGGGCTACTGCGCACGGAGCACACACTCAGCTAGGCTTGGAGGCCAGCTTGCTAGAAGATTCTTCATAGAATCACGCAGAACCACACAATGGTTGAGGTTGGAAGGGACCTCTAGAGATCATCTAGCCCTTGCTCCTTTCACACTCCTCATCTTGCCCGAGCCCCCCTTCTAAAGGACCATGGGGTTCCCTGAGCTCTCCTTAGGCCATTCTTTTGGGTGCACATTCTCCAAGTCGGGCCAGAGGGAGAGTGTGGTCACTTGACAGAATCTCTTTGGCATGGCACACATTCATTCTGAGAAGGCCAACACATATAGGCTGTCTTCGCCCCTTAGGGTTGCTCTCCACGCTCGCGCTTACAGTACCTTTGCTGTCCGTCTGTTCAGGCAAGCCTTGTTCTGTACCTGCATTTTTACGTATAAATCTGGAAAGAACAAAGGTGAAACCAGTTTCAAGAAGGGGCAATCCAGTCCCATGTAGCCTCCACTCAGCTGCTGCTCACAGAGAGGTGGAACACTATTGTAAGCTCTACAGTTTTGCAAAGCAGAAGTTGGCACAAGGAAGCAGTGCATCTTAGGAGCACTAGTGCACAGCACTCCACTGCTGGGATGGCACAAGAAACTCCATCCAAGGGCATTGTCTAGATCAGGCTGGGACACAGCTTCGCACAGATGCTTTTCAGGGAAAAAAAAACATGCAGGGAAGAGAAACCTCTTGAGCTTTAGCAGGGGGTTATTCAGTTTCTCTCAAAAGAAAGCAGATGAAGCTGGATGTATGCAAAGGGATCCCTAACTTCCTCTCTCCCTCTCATTGGGGAGCAGTGGAAAGCAGAACCTCCTCCAGGTGACTCCACCTGAACAGACATGGCTTCCCAATGAGGCAAGAATGGCCTCGGACTTTGCTCACAGGTATAACACCACTACTACTCCTCCTGATGAGAGAAGCCCTGGCATCTACGCCCTAGGCCCCTCTAGCTGGTCCTATGAAGCAGGAGATAAGAAGCTGCTCAGTCAGGCAGTCAAGGCCTACACAAGGAAACATACTCACTGTGGCAACACAAAGACACCCCCAGGAGGCATCTGAAAAACAGCCGTCTCTGTGCGGGCAATGATCAAAGGCCTCAAGGCTGGTGTCTGCAAAAGTGACAGAGACGCACACGGTCACCCCCGGAAAAGAGCCCCTGGCTCACAAGGGTGGAAACTGCCTACTACTACCCACACAACAAACCGCTCCTCCACAACTCTCACACCACGGGCTCCTGCATCAACATCAGACCCTGTCCCAGCACAGACATGCTGCCCAGCAAAACCCTGAGAAGGAGCACTAATGCTGCTGGCCTTTGGTGAGGCCAGCCACAAGGAGATTCCCTCAGGCAACAAGCTCTTTCCTAAAAAGAGCTCAGGACAAGGCAGCACAGCACGAAGCTTTGCCTTTGATGGCCTTTCTGCCAGCATGGCTTACTGGAAGCTGAGAGGCTGGTGGAGGGGGAAGGAGCAGCAAAACTGCGCTGTGCTTCGTCTTCTTCCCAAAGCCCTTCCCAACAGGCATGGGCTACCGCCCTGCATCCTTCCTCTGACCCAAGACAGCTGCTCTCAAAGACTCCTGTGTTGGCAAGTCTCTCCCGAAGGTGAGACAAGGTCTCTGCAGAGAGCTCCCGGGATGGCACCTCAAGCCTACCCAAGGCACTTCACAGCCAGAGAGAATTCTGGGGCCTCTTTTCTAAAGAAGCAGAGGGAGCACTCAACACTTCCCAGACTTACCCGCAGGAAAGATTTTGACAGCTTTCCCGTCACATCCACTTCATTGATAAAGTCTTCAAAAAACCTCATGGTGACGTTCCTTTCTCGGCACACAAGAATGCCGATGTTCTTGAAAACGAAGTCAAAATCTTCCCCTTTGGACAAGGCCCACACAAGCAAGGTCTGAGTTGCCCTTAGACAAACGGACACCTTCTGCAGGGAAAGGTGGGTCCTCATAACCATGGTGGTAAGCTTCACTTGAGCAACTTCCAGATGCCCTGCAAAAAAAGGCAGCAGGCAACAAAGTCACTCAAAGAACCCTTGGGCACACTCAACTCACCTGGCAGCTCAGCACACCCTCCACAGCCTTCTCAACACCCTCCCTCCCCACCCACTCCCCTTTCAGCAGCAAACCTCTTGCTTGGGGGGTACAGACCCATCCCCAAACACCTTTTGCTCTTCCTAGCAAACTGGACATGGTTTCACAGGAATGCAAGAACCACTCCAAACACAGCCCCACTCCTTCCTGACCCACAAGAGCCATGCAGGGCCCCCTCCAGCTGGCCACAGGGCCCTGGGGAAAACTCCTCCTCCCACCTCTGCTTCACTGCTCCCTGCAGCTATCTTAGACCACTACTAACTACAAGCTGCCAGGCAGAGCCCTGCCACAACACGAGGGAAACACCAGCTTTGCATCACGCTTCTAACCAGGCCACGGGATGTTCTCGTAGCTGAGGTCATTCTCCTTCAGAAACGCGTTGTCCAGATGTAAGACAGGCCTCCGAACAGGGAAACTCTTGTTCCTCACAGAGCACAAGTAGTTGTCCATGATGAACATGTTTCCCACGCCTGCTAGCTGGACAGTCTGAAAAGAAGAGAGCATGTAAAGAACATGAGGCGGCTTTTCACATGCCCAAAAAGTAAGGGATAGCTTTTCAGGGCACTCAGAGGGTGCTTAAGGACTGGATCTACAATGCAGGAAGATGAGGTGCTTTGCAGGAGAGCCCTGCACTCTCTAGCCATGGCCTCTCCCACCCCTCACCTCCCAACAGCTAAGCGCTGACCCACAAGTAGGGAACACCATCCAAGGAGGTGCAAGACGTGGCAGAAAGTCTCCACCGTGTGCCAGGCACGTTGTTCCACCCAGCCACGTGGGGCCAGAGAACGCCCCAGAGGAGAAAGCCCACATTCTGCTTCTCCAGCTGCCCTTTGCTTTGGCTCTCTATTGCCAGAGACCTGGCTCTGGGGCAGAACTGCAACCCACAGGCTCCTGCTGGCACATCGCTTCTGCTTTCAGAGAGGACAGCGGTATGACTGCTCAAAGGCAGCACGGAAATGGGGGCATCGGCGCTCATCAGGGTCTGAGGGAGAAGGAGCAGAGAAGCCCACCTGGTTCTGCAGCAGCGCCTGGCGGTAACACTCGCACGCGCAGTCCCAAACTTTAGCGATATCTAGGCAGGAAGAGAAAGATGGGCTGTGCTTGAAGTGCACAAGCTCACCTCCATGCCAACCCTGCCAAACCACGCAGACGCAGCAAGCGTCACCCACCACCACCACAATCCCGCAAAGGACCCTTGCAGAGGAGGGCAGCGGAACTGACATTCCAACAGCCTTCCAACTACAAGCACTCCCCTGAAAAGGAAAGCATCGAGCTCTAAGAGGAACAGTTCCTAGTGCCTCTCTAGAGCCCTGCGGGAGCACCAGCTCACCTCAGCCTTCTGCAAACAGCACTGCTGCCCTTTCACATGCTCCTTCCTAAGCTTGACCCTCTCCCTGGCAAAACCGACCAATCCATTCCCACCCCACTAAGAGGACACTCCTCTGCCCACCACCGCCTTGGACACTCAGGGACCTTTGCGACTTACTTTCCTTACGGAATCTCACGAGCCGCTGAGAGAGTGAGTGGAGGAAGTTTGAGCAAAATGACTCCATTGCTCAAGGCACAGGCCACCAGCTCCTCCGCTCCAGCACACCAAAAGCCCAGCGCTATTGCACTGCCTCTCTTGCCCTCTCCTCCTCACTGCAGAGCAGCTGCCACGAGCAGAGGGGAGCCAAGAGCAGCCGAGTGCCAGGGCTCAGCGTGGCCTCGCACGGCAGTGTGCGTGGGGCGCCCTACTTATAGGGAAGCTCTGATGGTGATGCGGGACATCCCACTGTGACCCCAGCCCGTGTCACAAAAGGCTGCAGGGCCCGGCCACCCCCACCGTCGGGCACCTCCCTATATTTCACCCCACAAGGACAAGGGGGCAGCACTCGGCTTCCTGGGGGATGCCCCCTACCTCCCCATGATCTGCACGCCTTAGCAACAACCATCCCCACCTCCGCGCTGGGGAGGATATTCAGGCCAAAAGGAAAGATAAGCAAAGAACTGAGGAGAGGCTGGTTAATCTAAGGAGCTGCAGCCTGCCACAAAACAGAGAGCTCTTCTTATTCCTACCCAAAATAAAGGAAGCCCCCCTGGTACACAACACTGCTAACCATCAGTTGCTCTGTCAGGAAAGATTCTCTCAGGAACACCTTCCCTTGGGGAGCGTCTTTCCTTTCTAAGGAGAGATTTCACAGCCCTTTGGTGGCTAGAAATCTCCCAGGAAGACAAACCTCCCAAAGACGACACTGACAGCTTTGTGTTGGGAATAGTGCACATCACCCCAAAGGGACACAAGGGCCCTGTGCAACCACAGACATCTTCAGAGCACAACTACACACTGATACACTCCCTGCCAGAGCAGAGAACACCCTCATGCCTTCTTGTTTTGCACCAAATCCAGACTTCACCTCACCAGCCCCAAGCTTGTGAGTTAAACAAGAGAAATGTGAAGAAGCTGAAAAGGGAATTTTGCCCAACTAATCCTCAAGAGGAATTCAAAAGACATTTCAGCATTCCCAGAGCTGCGGTGTTTAAATGCATTTGTGAAATAAAATCAAAGGAAAACAAAGCTTTTTTTTTTTTTTTTTTTTTTTTTTTTTTTTTACTTACCTACAAACATACAAATTCCTGTGAAGCAGGTATACCACTGACAGGCTTGCATGATATGATGATTTTGCCCAAAGGAACAGTCCCAGGAGCCACCAAATGAGTTGAGCAAGGTCCGTGGGGTGGTAGGAGGGTGCCAGCAGCCCCTCTGAGACATTCTCTGTGACACGCTCTGGATCACTGAGGGACACGGCGCCTCACACCTGCCCTCAGCCCAGGGTGTCCCCACACTGCCCAGAGCTCCGGGTCCTTCCTTCCTCCTAAATACGACAGCCAGAGAAAGAGTCTCGCAGGGAAGTGAGGGCCCGGCGCCCGCCCCGCACAGGAGACCCCCTGTGAGGTGGCAGCTACACCGTGAGCTCCACTCATGTCACCTGGGGGGTCCCGGCATCAGCACCAGGGAGATGGCAGAGCCCAGGAGAGAGCGCAGAGATCGCCCTGCACATCCTGGAGAGCAGCCCCAGCCCTGAGCACATGCAGCGTCCAGGAGCTGCTGACAGAGCCCTCCAGTCCATTCCCCCTGCTGCAGGCAGTGCCACGGGCTATGGAAGTTCTCCAGTGGCCGCTGGAGAAGGCGCTTGTGCAGCACAGCGGGACTAACAGCTCTCCGTCCTGGTCAGAGCTGTGTGGGCAGCTGTGCTTTGGCGCTTGTTTGGGGCTTTGGCCCTTTCCAAAGACAGCGCCAAGGACGCACAGGATGAACCAGCACAAACTGGGGCTATGGACTGCGATTCACTGGAAAGCCTCTAAACTGGTAACAGCCGTGCGTTGCTCTTTCTCTGGCTGTCATATTTAGAAGGAAGGAAGGACCCGGAGCTCTGGGCAGTGTGGGGACACCCTGGGCTGAGGGCAGGTGTGAGGCGCCGTGTCCCTCAGTGACCCAGAGCGTGTCACAGAGCATGTCTCAGAGGGGCTGCTGGCACCCTCCTACCACCCCACAGACCTTGCTCAACTCATTTGGTGGCTCCTGGGACTGTTCCTTGGGCAAAATCATCATATCATGCAAGCCTGTCAGCGGTATTCGTGCTTCACAGGAATTTGTATGTTTGTAGTTAAGTTAAAAAAAAAAAAAAGCTGTGTTTTCCTTTGGTTTTATTTCACAAATGCATTTAAACACCGCAGCTCTGGGAATGCTGAAATGTTTTTAAAATTCCTCTTGAGGATTAGTTGGGCAATACTCCCTTTTCAGCTTCTTCACATTTCTCTTGTTTAACTCACAAGCTTGGGGCTGGTGAGGTGAAGTCTGGATTTGGTGCAAAACAAGAAGGCATGAGGGTGTTCTCTGCTCTGGCAGGCGGTGTGTCAGTGTGTACTTGTGCTCTGAAGATGTCTGTGGTTGCACAGGGCCCTTGTGTCCCTTTGGGGTGATGTGCACTATTCCCAACACAAAGCTGTCAGTGTCGTCTTTGGGAGGTTTGTCTTCCTGGGAGATTTCTAGCCGCCAAAGGGCTGTGAAATCTCTCCTTCGAAAGGAAAGACGCTCCCCAAGGGAAGGAGTTCCTGAGAGAATCTTTCCTGACAGAGCAACTGGTAGTTATCAGTGTTGTGCACCAGGGGGGCTTCCTTTATTTTGGGTAGGAATAAGAATAAGAAGAGCTCTCTGTTTTGTGGCAAGCTGCGGCTCCTTAGATGAACCAGCCTCTCCTAAGTTCTTTGCTTATCTTTCCTTTTGGCCTGAATGTCCTCCGCAGCGCGGAGGTGGGGATGGTTGCTGCTAAGGCGTACAGATCATGGGGAGGTGGGGGGCATCCCCCAGGAAGCCGAGTGCTGCCCCCTTGTCCTTGTGGGGTGAAATATAGGGAGGTGCCCGACGGTGGGGGTGGCCGGGCCCTGCAGCCTTTTGTGACACGGGCTGGGGTCACAGTGGGATGTCCCGCATCACCATCAGAGCTTCCCTATAAGAAGGGCGCCCCACGCACACTGCCGTGCGAGGCCACGCTGAGCCCTGGCACTCGGCTGCTCTCGGCTCCCCTCTGCTCGTGGCAGCTGCTCTGCAGTGAGGAGGAGAGGGCAAGAGAGGCAGTGCAATAGCGCTGGGCTCTTTGGTGTGCTGGAGTGGAGGAGCTGGTGGCCTGTGCCTTGAGCCATGGAGTCATTTTGCTCAAACTTCCTCCACTCACTCTCTCAGCGGCTCGTGAGATTCCGTAAGGAAAGTAAGTCCGAAAGGTCCCTGAGTGTCCAAGGCGGTGGTGGGCAGAGGAGTGTCCTCTTAGTGGGGTGGGAATGGATTGGCCGGTTTTGCCAGGGAGAGGGTCAAGCTTAGGAAGGAGCATGTGAAAGGGCAGCAGTGCTGTTTGCAGAAGGCTGAGGTGAGCTGGTGCTCCCGCAGGGCTCTAGAGAGGCACTGGGAACTGTTCCTCTTAGAGCTCCATGCTTTCCTTTTCAGGGGAGGGCTTGTAGTTGGAAGGCTGTTGGAATGTCAGTTCCGCTGCCCTCCTCTGCAAGGGTCCTTTGCGGGATTGTGGTGGTGGTGGGTGACGCTTGCTGCATCTGCGGGGTTTGGCCGGGTTGGCATGGAGGTGAGCTTGTGCACTTCAAGCACAGCCCATCTTTGTCTTCCTGCCCAGATATCGCTAAAGTTTGGGACTGCGCGTGCGAGTGTTACCGCCAGGCGCTGCTGCAGAACCAGGTGGGCTTCTCTGCTCCTTCTCCCTCAGACCTTGATGAGCGCCGATGCCCCCATTTCCGTGCTGCCTTTGAGCAGTCGTACCGCTGTCCTCTCTGAAAGCAGAAGCGATGTGCCAGCAGGAGCCTGTAGGTTGCAGTTTTGCCCCAGAGCCAGGTCTCTGGCAATAGAGAGCCAAAGCAAAGGGCAGCTGGAGAAGCAGAATGTGGGCTTTCTCCTCTGGGGCGTTCTCTGGCCCCACGTGGCTGGGTGGAACAACGTGCCTGGCACACGGTGGAGACTTTTTGCGAAATCTTGCACCTCCCTGGGTGGTGTTCCCTACTTGTGGGTCAGCGCTTAGCTGTTGGGAGGTGAGGGGTGGGAGAGGCCATGACTAGAGAGTGCTGGGCTCTCCTGCAAAGCACCTCATCTTCCTGCATTGTAGATCCGGCCCTTAAGCACCCTCTGAGTGCCCTGAAAAGCTATCCCTTACTTTTTGGGCATGTGAAAAGCCTCCTCCTGTTCTTTACATGCTCTCTTCTTTTCAGACTGTCCAGCTAGCAGGCGTGGGAAACATGTTCATCATGGACAACTACTTGTGCTCTGTGAGGAACAAGAGTTTCCCTGTTCGGAGGCCTGTCTTACATCTGGACAACGCGTTTCTGAAGGAGAATGACCTCAGCTACGAGAACATCCCGTGCCCTGGTTAGAAGCGTGATGCGAAGCTGGTGTTTCCCTCGTGTTGTGGCAGGGCTCTGCCTGGCAGCTTGTAGTTAGTAGTGGTCTAAGAGAGCTGCAGGGAGCAGTGAAGCAGAGGTGGGAGGAGGAGTTTTCCCCAGGGCCCTGTGGCCAGCTGGAGGGGGCCCTGCATGGCTCTTGTGGGTCAGGAAGGAGTGGGGCTGTGTTTGGAGTGGTTCTTGCATTCCTGTGAAACCATGTCCAGTTTGCTAGGAAGAGCAAAAGGTGTTTGGGGACGGGTCTGTACCCCGTAAGCAAGAGGTTTGCTGCTGAAAGGGGAGTGGGTGGGGAGGGAGGGTGTTGAGAAGGCTGTGGAGGGTGTGCTGAGCTGCCAGGTGAGTTGAGTGTGCCCAAGGGCTCTTTGAGTGACTTTGTTGCCTGCTGCCTTTTTTTGCAGGGCATCTGGAAGTTGCTCAAGTGAAGCTTACCACCATGGTTATGAGGACCCACCTTTCCCTGCAGAAGGTGTCCGTTTGTCTAAGGGCAACTCAGACCTTGCTTGTGTGGGCCTTGTCCAAAGGGGAAGATTTTGACTTCGTTTTCAAGAACATCGGCATTCTTGTGTGCCGAGAAAGGAACGTCACCATGAGGTTTTTTGAAGACTTCATCAATGAAGTAGATGTGACGGGAAAGCTGTCAAAATCTTTCCTGCGGGTAAGTCTGGGAAGTGTTGAGTGCTCCCTCTGCTTCTTTAGAAAAGAGGCCCCAGAATTCTCTCTGGCTGTGGAGTGCCTTGGGTAGACTTGATGTGCCATCCCGGGAGCTCTCTGCAGAGAGCTTGTCTCACCTTCGGGAGAGACTTGCCAACACAGAAGTCTTTGAGAGCAGCTGTCTTGGGTCAGAGGAAGGATGCAGAGCGGTAGCCCATGCCTTTTGGGAAGGGCTTTGGGAAGAAGACGAAGCACAGGGCAGAGTTTTGCTGCTCCTTCCCCCTCCACCAGCCTCTCAGCTTCCAGTAAGCCATGCCGGCAGAAAGGCCATCAAAGGCAAAGCCTCATGCTGTGCTCCTTGTCCTGAGCTCTTTTTAGGAAAGAGCTTGTTGCCTGAGGGAATCTCCTTGTGGCTGGCCTCACCAAAGGCCAGCAGCATTAGTGCTCCTTCTCAGGGTTTTGCTGGGCAGCATGTCTGTGCTGGGACAGGGTCTGATGTTGATGCAGGAGTTCGTGGTGTGAGAGTTGTGGAGGAGCGGTTTGTTGTGTGGGTAGTAGTAGGCAGTTTCCACCCTTGTGAGCCAGGGGCTAGTTTCCGGGGATGACCGTGTGTGTCTCTGTCACTTTTGCAGACACCAGCCTTGAGGCCTTTGATCATTGCCCGCACGGAGACGGCTGTTTTTCAGATGCCTCCTGGGGGTGTCTTTGTGTTGCCACAGTGAGTATGTTTCCTTGTGTAGGCCTTGACTGCCTGACTGAGCAGCTTCTTATCTCCTGCTTCATAGGACCAGCTAGAGGGGCCTAGGGCCTAGGTGCCAGAGCTTCTCTCATCAGGAGAAATAGTAGTGGTGTTATACCTGGGAGCAAAGTCCGTGGCTGTTGTTGCCTCGTTGGGAAGCCATGTGTGTTGAGGTGGAGTCACCTGGAGGAGGTTCTGCTTTCCATTGCTCCCCAATGAGAGGGAGAGAGGAAGTTAGGGATCCCTTTGCATACATCCAGCTTCATCTGCTTTCTTTTGAGAGAAATTGAAGAATCCCCTGCTAAAGCTCAAGAGGTTTCTCTTCCCTGCACGTTTTTTTTTTTCCCTGAAAAGCATCTGTGCGAAGCTGTGTCCCAGCCTGATCTAGACAATGCCCTTGGATGGAGTTTCTTGTGCCATTCCAGCAGTGGAGTGCTGTGCACTAGGGCTCCTAAGATGCACTTCTGCCTTGCACCAACTTCTGCTTTGCAAAACTGTAGAGCTTACAGTAGCGTTCCGCCCTCTCTCTGAGCAACAGCTGAGTGAAAGCCACTTGGGACTGGATTGCCCCTTCTTGAAACTGGTTTCACCTTTGTTCTTTCCAGATTTATACGTAAAAATGCAGGTACAGAACAAGGCCTGCCTGAACAGACGGACAGCAAAGGTACTGTAAGCGCGAGCGTGGAGAGCAACCCAAAGGGTTGAAGACAGCCTACATGTGTTGGCCTTCTCAGAATGAATGGGTGCCATGCCAAAGAGATTCTGTCAAGTGACCACGCTGTCCCTCTGGTCCCACTTGGAGAATGTGCACCTGAAAGAATGGCCTAAGGAGAGCTCAGGGAACCCCATGGTCCTTTAGAAGGGGAGGCTCAGGCAAGATGAGGAGTGTGAAAGGAGTAAGGACTAGGTGATCTCTAGAGGTCTCTTCCAACCTCAACCATTGTGTGGTTCTGCGTGATTCTATGAAGAATCTTCTAGCAAGCTGGCCTCCAAGCCTAGCTGAGTGTGTGCTCCGTGCGCAGTAGCCCATGTGTGATCAGGCCAACACGTGCCTCTTGTGGGAAGTGTCCCGCAGAAGCAGATGTGAAGAGCTTGCATGCTTTGTCCTTGCAGGTGGTCTGGTTGGTGAGCGCCTCCTCTCCCAAGAGCTTGTCCTGCCAAAGCAGAGGAGTGATGGGGAGATGGCAGGAGAGGCCCCTCATAGAGCACGTCGGGTGAGGTGAGACTCTGGCAGAAGCAGCTTTGGTTAAGCGTTCTGTGGAAGTTGCGGGAGGGAGCTGTTGCTGTTGGACTCATTTCTAGTAATGGTGGGAAGTTCCTGTTGTGCTCTGGGTGGGCTTAAGTCCTCCTAGTGGGAGGGAAGTGTGTCGCAGTTTTGAGTGAGCCCCCCACCTGAGGTATGGTTGGTGTGCCCTTGTGATTTGCAGGTTCGCAGATGAGCAGGACGTGGCCAAAGCCATGCAAGAAGCTGCCAAAGAGCCACCGCTGGCAAAGAAGGAAAGCAAAGGCGGCTCTGCGAAGGATGCTGGCAGAGAAGGTGCCGTAAGAGTTGCTGGCACTTTTCCAAATCTGGGCCAGGGCAAGAGTGGGAGGGGAAGGTCCCAGGGGGCAGCGTGATGCTCTAGAAATGGATGCATGGAGCATGCAGGCAGCCTGAAAAGGCTGCTAGGAAGGCTGTCTGCAAGGCTGGCAGTGTCCGGGCTTGCAGCATAGTAGCCCATGCATGGGCAGGCCAGCCTGTACCTCTCGTGGCAAGCATGCCAAAAAGGCAGGTGTGAAGAGGTGCTTTGTAATTGTAGGGCTTCTTGCTGCTGAGCGCATCCCCTCGCGAGCACGTGTAACATCAAAGCACACATGTGCTGTGAAAGAGCCGGAAAGGGAGAAGAGCAAGGCGCAGGCTAGAGCTCAAGGAGTGAGGTGAGAAGATGGCAGAACTGCCACTTGTTAATGCTGTGCTCCTGGATATGCACGAAGGAACTTTTTCCTTTTGACCTGTTGCCTGAAGTAGTGCTCGGAGGTGATAGTGCCGTGCCCCATGGCTTCTAGGACTTGTGTCTGGGTGGGAAGCGTGTGGCGGTTTGTGTTGCGCGTCCTGTGTGAGGTTTCATTTGTGTGTGCTCCTGGTTCCCAGGGGTGCAGATAAGCAGTGCCGGGGCCAAGCTGTGCCTGCATCTGGAGAGCTTCTTCAGCAAAAGCAGGCAAGAAAAGGCAGCTGCGGAGAGCACCGGCCTGTAAGAGGTAATGCAACAGTGAAGGCTGCATGTCAGAATGTGGAGCAAAGAAAGCAGAAGGGTGCAATCCCTCTGGGAGGAAGGGGATGTTCTGGAAAGAGAGGGTAGGACAATAGAGGGAGTTTGAAAGGGCCGGGAGGAGTCAGGGCCCTCTCCAATGCACTTCATGCCTGAGCACTGCTGAGTTGTTGTTCTGGTGGCCCCTGTGCTGGAGATGCAGTTGTGGAGAGCTTCCCTGTTGTGTGCTTCCAGGAGATCTCGCGAGCAAGCACCTTCTCTCCCGGCCACGTCTTTCTCCTGCACACACCAGTGATGCGCAGGGGACAAAAGGATCACTGCCTTCAGTGAGGTGAGGCTCTTGGAGAAAGGTTCTGGGGACGACCATGCTCTTGATGGGCTTGGTGTGTGAGCACAGGCTGGAGAACGTGCTCACGTGAGCTGCGCGTGTGCTCTATCTGCAGCGCACTGCCACCAGTAAGGAGGAGCAGTGTGCAGAAAGGAGGCAACGTAGACAGGAAGGCTGCTGAATCCGGACTCCCTGTTGTGGACAGGCGGATAAGAGAGGGGGTAGGTTATCGAAATTTACGTAACGTCCAAAGGCCAAGGTGTATGGCCACAGCAGGATGTAGCTTTTCAGTCTGCAAATGCCAATAGCTTTTGAGTTGACTCTTCCGTTCTGTTGTCTCTGTTCTCACGGCCTTGTTCCTCCTCTCTCTTTGCCTAGACACGACCTAAAGCAGAAGCTCAGAAGCCCCAAATCTACAGTGGCTCTGAGCAGGGAAGGCTTGAAGCAGAAAGAAAGAAGCCTCGGGGCCACCCGCTAAGACTCAGCTTGGTGTCTCTGTGCCTTCCCGAAGTGGTGGGGGAGAAGGAAGCGGTCCCGAGGCTGGAAACGTCTCGGCAAATGTAAGTGTGTGCGAAGTGTCTCAAAGGCGTGGGGGAGTGGAGCAGCGGGGACGGCTGTGCTGCAGGGTCAAGGATCCCCCTGGCTTAGCCCTGAGGATGATGCGGCAGCTTCTGCTTTCTCGGTACCTGGAGGAGGCCCTGGGACAGCCCCTGATGCTGGTGTCTCTAGGCAGCCCCCAGCGAGTGCCTGAGGTTGCTGCGGTGTTGAAGGGAGCAGTAGCTGCCAGGGCAGCGTGCAGAGGCTGGGGGAGGGCAGGGGCAGGCCAGGACAGAGCCCGGCTGTGAGGGGGAATTTGTGCCTGCCCCAACAGAGTGCTGCCAAGACAAGCAAGCCAAGATCTGCAAGGGCTGCAGTCCTCAGGAGCCTGCCTTGAGGAATGGAGGAGTCTGGAGAGCAGCAGGTCATGGAGAAGAGACCAGCAGCAGTTCTCTTGGTAAATGTGTCCAGCTTCAATTGGTATTTCCCTTCTGTGGCATGTTCCTCACTTACCTTGGCAGAATGGCAAGTGGAAAAGCTGTCTTGGCCTGACAGCCTGAAGGATGGAGCACAGCAGGCTCCTGGGCTATGAGAGACGTCTATAGGAGTCTCTGTCCTCCTGCCTCTATGTGTAAATTGAGGAGTTTTTGTTTCCTCTTCAGTGTTGGTAAGAAGATGGAACTGCAAGAGCACCGTCAAAAGTACGAGTCGTTTGTGGCAGCCCGGCAGACGTGGGATCAGTACGGCCGAGTTGAAGCACGCAGACCTGCAAAACGGTCCTGAAGTTCCTGAAGCCTTGAGGGGACCGAGAGAAACAGCAGGGCTGGCAGTGGTGGGGCTGCGCAGAACCGTGTTGGTGCAGGAGTTCCCACTGCTGCTGCCAGCATTGCCGCTTCTGCGCCAGGACAGCCCTTAGTAGAGCATGGCCTCTGCAAGTGCTCTTGAGGCCTGGGCAGTGCCCAATAAAGACCCGGTGCTTTCTCCCAGCTGGAGTAGCCCAGCTGTGCCTGGCAGTGCGTCCATGTGGAGCCATTTGGAAGGGCAGGTGTCTTCAAGATCTGGTGTGCTGTCTGATCCTATGGCAGAAGCAAGGCAGTGGAGGAGAGCTGAGGCCCTGGCAGTGGCAATGGGATTGTGAGCATGGCAAAAGAGGAGATCTGATAGTGGGCAATGGAAGGGATCTGAAGGTGTCTGGTGGCAACTAGGGGATAGCCTAGCGCCTAGTGGGGAGGTGTGGAAGAGATAGCAAATGAGAAAGTGGGAAGAAGGGACATTGAACATGCAAGGAGAGGAAGTGAGGAGAGGAAACCACTGCTGTCTGGTGGCTGAAGAGCATGTGAGCACGAGGCAAGGAGAAAGGAGGGTCAGAGGAGATGTGGAGGGTAGTGGGAAGAGATGTGACTGGAGGGCATCTAAATGCTCCTGAAGGGACTGGAGGGCACAGGAGTGCTCTGGCAGAGGAGAAAACACATTACGCTCTTGCGAAAAGGGCAAGGCAAATGCTGCAGGTACTCAACAAAGGGGGCAGACACTCAAGGAAGGTGAAGGGAGGAGATTGAGGCAGTCCAGGGAGGGAAGGGAGAGTTTGGAGCGTCTCCCGAGGGGGTGCATCGAGCCTGAGAGGAGGTGAGACCACGCTGTCTGTTAGTGCCTGCCATGAGCCACCCACAGCAGCTGTGGGCGAGGGGGAAGGCGACGCTGGGCACCAAGAGGAAGGTGGGTGCTACCATGTGGCACCACCACGCTGCCTTCCTGCAGAGCATCGCAGCTGCCCCAGAGCCCATGGAGCTGCAACCCTTGGAGGGAGAGCCTGCCCTGTGCACCATGGACGTGCCCCAGGAGCCCCAGAGGAGGAGGATGCGCTAACCCGGCAGGAGATTCCATTCCCGCCAGCCGGGGCATGACGCCCAGCAAGACCAGGCTGGTGATGGCAGTACCCTGCCATCAGATGGCAGCCACAGGCCTGCCATCACAGCTGATGCCATGAGTGCGGGCAGCTCTCTCGCATAGGTGAAATCTCGGTGCGATCATGTCCCTGTTCACCTCGCTGCTGTGCTGCCTCAGCACATGGAAAGTGCCAAATGCATCGATGGCCACACCCTGAGTGGAGGAGAGAAAAAGAGGATGACAAAAAAGAGTCTGGCTTTTGATGGACCGATGGATGGATGACTTATAGGAGTAAGAAGATAGTGCCCTGTGCTGTGTGAGCTATGGAGGAAAAAGAGGGCAGGACTGGCCCTTTGGGAAACCTTAAAGATGACTGATTGTGGAGAAGACCCTCTTCTTTTCTTTCCCTCTTGGTTGCCTTTGCAAAGGAATGGAATGGGAAATGTGAAACAATAGCTGTGGGATAAAGAAGCTGGGAAGCGCAGCGTCCGTTGTTTATTGATCTGTTGGTGGACAGCTCAAGGACTCTCGATCATTTCAAGGCCGGGGTGGTGCTGACCGCCTGGAGCCGTGAAGTGTCCTCAATCCCCAAACCATTCCTCTATAAGTCCTCCTTTTTTCTTTTGCAGTAGCCAGGCTTTATTAGTGAGGGAGAATAGCATTCACCTTATGCATGCGAAGGCACAGCTAAATAAGCATAGGACAGAAAGCATAACAATCAAAAGCACCAATCCTGTCTTAAGCAAGGATTTTAGCCACTCACCAAAACCCAATAAATCAGTTAACCCATCCAGCCCAAAGAAATCCCCGTCCTTTTGTATCTTCTGGGTGTGCTCCGTCAGCTGCTGAATCTGCTGCTGGATTGCCTTAGAGTGGTCTTGTAGGTCCATGCAGCACATCCCTTCAAAGTCTTCACATCCATGTCCGTGGGCCAGTAGCAGGAAGTCAATAGCCGCTCTATTTTGTACCACTGTG